>NC_090265.1:736567412-736870443 GCF_040414725.1 Anabrus simplex
GGTAGAGAAATACCATTCCTTTCAAATTCTGAGCAATGTACAGACAAAACTCTTATTTTACTTATATAGATGTTCCTTTGAGTGTTATCGTGTTGCTTGTTAATGCCTTACCCACTCTATCATTTAGTCTGTATATAATTGGTAGGTGATGTTACTCTCCCCATTCCTTAGCCTTTATGCTGTTAATCCTAGGCAACGCATTTCTAGAGCATAGCGCCAAATCTATGATACTACACACTGTCTCCGTTATGTATGTCAGGTTCCCTAATTCGTCACCATGCCACCATCCATTCAAAATATATAGGTCTACCGTACTACAAAGCTCTGACAACTTTTCTCCATTCTTATTACAGCCCTTTCCCTGACTCATTCTCTTTTGTAGATAAACTTCTTCTCCCTCTTTGTCGTACAACCGCTTCTGATCCACAGCCCTCGCATTGAACTCCCCCATTATTAGAATACCTACATCCTCAAAAATATTTTGAATTCTATTCATTTCTAATGCCAACTCATCAGAGAAATCCTTTTTCGCAAATAGAGAGGCGTCATGAGGGCTGTAGACAAAACCGATACATATATCTCGCTCACTCTCATCGTACATCCTTATTTTAACCCAAATCATCTTCTCCATTTCTGATTCAATATGGTCTATTCTAGCTTGCAAATTGTCCCTAACCATAACCACTATCCCACCCGGGTATCTGCCCCTGTCAATTCGTCTTTCTTTTGCCTTATAGTAAACCGTAATCTCTTCTACTCCTACCTTACTTTTCGGTGGAATCCAAGTTTCCACACATGCGAGGATATGCAAGCTTCGTAACAACTCTAAAATTCATTTTGTAACTTACTTCTAAGGCCTTCAATATTGATGCACCCTACTGTTATCACTAGTTATTTCTTCCGTCCCTGCCCCTCACTCTGGCTGCCCGTCTTGGACCTCGTAATCTTAGTGACACCCAGTTCGTCAGAGTTCCCATCCAGTGTATTCACACATTCCCGATCGAGACCACCTTCGTTTAAGTTACCTTTTCTGTTCCAGAAGTCCTTCAGGCTCACACGTCTGCGTTTCGGTATTGCGTCTCTCGCGGAGTTAGCACTCAGCTGCCGCTGTAGGTCACCAGGACTGCACTCACTACTGGTCGTTTCTGCGTCAGCTTCTTCCTCTCTCTGTAGTTTTCGACTCACTTCATGGTCGCCGCTCACTGCTCCGCATTCTGCTGATCTCAGCTGCCCGGTGCGTTCACCTTTCTCATCGGCCATGGTACTCTCTGTGTTGTACATATTATTTAACTGCTCAACACCCCTTCGCCCCCATGTTCTAGTCCACTTGCCGTCACCTACCACTAATTCGTTGCCCCTTATGTAGGCAGTTAATCCTGTACGCCTAGCTTTCCCCGGATGGAACTGTAGCATTTTCTGGTTCCTACAGGCTTGTTTCTCCAGCTCCTGTTTGATCCATAATTTTTCACCTTTCAATCGGCTTGTATTGTACAAAGTCTTCTTCACTAATAGGGTTGATACTAACCTCACTTTCACTGGTCTCTTGCCTTTTGCCTTCCCCATTCTCTGAAAATCGTCTATGTCGGCTTCCCTGCAGCTGATCTTCAACCTCTCGTTTATTAGCTCCAGCACTTTAGGTACCAGACGCAGATGGACTAAGCCGCATGTTTTCTAGTGATGTTGAGACCAGTGAACAGGATGATAGTTATTCTCCTCCCATGTCCATAACTTTTTTTTTTTTTTTTTTTTTTGCTATTTGCTTTACGTCGCACCGACACAGATATGTCTTATGTGGACGATGGGATAGGAAAAGCCTAGGAAGTGGAAGAAAGCGGCCGTGGCCTTAATTAAGGAACAGCCCCGGCATTTGCCTGGTGTGAAAATGGGAAACCACGGAAAACCATCTTCAGGGCTGCCGACAGTGGGGCTCGAACCCACTATCTCCCATAACTTGTAATGTTAGTGCTATTTCGACTGATGCCCCTATGTTATTTCGTGATATCGAGAAATAACGACGAGAATATCCAGTACTGGCTCCTATAATGGAAACCCTTTCTTCAGTGGAACATGTTGTCCCTTGTGTGTTGAGGAACGGTTCTTTGTGCTGCCCTTCTATCAACGATCAGAAGATGAAAGTACTTGTTCCAGCTGTTCTTGTGCCATTGATCTTCAAATACTATCATGAGACCCCATTAGGAGGGCATTTAGGCATCTTTAAAACCCGGGAGAAAATCAGAGAAATGTTTATTTGGAGGCGTATGAATTGCGAAATCAGAGAAATTGTTAGACCATGTAAATCTTGCTTGCTTAGTAAGCCCACCTTGTCTACTAAGCTAGGGCTATTGCCATCTCATCAAGCATCTCGCCCCATGGAGGGTTTGTATATAGAATACGTCTGACCTTCCCCTCAATCGAAGGGGAACGGGAATAAGTTCATCCTTGTATGTGTAGACGGCTTCACTAGATTTTTATGGTTATTTCCGACTAAGCTGGCTACCTCCCAGTCTACCATTTCTTGTCTTAATACTATGTTTGATTCCTTTGGTCCTTGTCAATATATAGTTTCTGATAATGCATCTAACTTATTCTGAAAATTCTGTTTTGATTTGTCCATATTCCGTGTTACTACTTACACTTATTACCCTCAACCATCTCTGGCTGAGCGGGTCAATCGTAATCTTCGAACTGCTTTGTTAGCTTTTCATCATGTAGATCATTCCTGCATTGGTTATCTTTTGCTCTGAATTCTGGCGTTCATGAGTCCCACAAGTTCATTCCTGCCTCTCTCATGTTTAGGTTTGTTCCCAACACGTTACTGTCTAATCTTTGGTCTCTCAGTGAGATATTGCCAGAGACAATAGATCCCGATAATATTAGGGACCTGTGGAAGAAGGCTAAAAGTAACCTTAAGGCTTCTCACGAGAAGTTTATAGAGAGATATGATCGTAGACGGAGGCCAACCAATTTAAAGGTCGGAGATCAGGTTATGGTTAAAAATTTCCTACCTGCAGGCAAGTTTGCCCCCAGATTTCATGGGCCATGTATTATTTTAGATTTCTTAACACCGGTCACACTTTTGGTGAGCAACCCAGCCACTGAAAGGATATTTAGAGTTCACCTTTCTCACATTACACCTGCATGAAATCTTTGTTTTTCAGTATAAGCTTCTAATTCGTGGCAATAAGAAAACCATTATATTCCTTTCTTTGACAGCTCAGTGACTTAAAATGCACTAGTTAAATTATTTTTAAGGGATATGGGGAGCCCTCCTGCCCCACCCACATCCATCTAGGGTATTACTTTGTTGCTGAATGTATTCCTGTACAAACCTTCCCCTCTCATAAGGTTTATTTTCTCCCATTGCCTGGCTGCCATTACCTTCCCCCGCCTCCAAAACCAAATCAAGCCAAGCCATTCACACACTCATCTTCGAATGCCTGAAGCTGCAGCCTAAAGATTAAACAAACTCTCGCTCTTCATAAAAAGCATCTCTGTCGCCAAGTAAATTACTGTTTCAGTGCCTTCTCTATCTTCTGCGGCCGAGTTACAACATCTGGCGACTGATGCTGGCGTGGGGTAAGGGCCCACCCCGCTCTGGTCCAGTCTCCTTCATGACGGCGTACTTGAGCACCTTCCTTATTGGCAAGGTCTGAGATGCGGTAACACTGCCGCCTACTCCACCATGAAGCAGTGCCTCAATATCTGATCTGTGGCGACCATCACCATAGCTACCCCTCTCATGGTAGCAGGAGAGATATATCTGAGGGTACTGGGGGGATGCGGGGAACCCACCTGGGTATCGGCAGCAGCGGCCGCTCTTGCCGTCAAACTTGAACTGTACATCCCTATTATCTACGGATTCAGGAAGACTTCAAGACTTGTTTTCAACATAATTACTTACAAATGAACTTTCATCAAGAAATTTTCTGTCGGTAAAATTTCAACTCCAAATTTTCTACAATAAATTTTCTAAACAATATCACCCGAGGAAGAAATTTTGGGGAGTCTGTACCGGAAGGTACACTCGGCCAGCTTATTTAAATGAAGCGCCTTGGAGAATGCCATCTAATATCTAAAACTCGCAACAACTAATGCAAGAAATTTAAACAATTCTCTACAGATGTCTCTACTGTAACCTATGTTATGCCCTCTGGTGTAAAGATTGGCGATGAAATTTGAAAAGTAATTTTGTATTCCAAGATTTCCTAAACTGAATTGATTATTGTTTGGTTTTGGTATGTTAAAATTTACAACACTTCGATCTCTTCTCGCCAACTTAAGATGTTGGCTAATAGAAAATTTTGTGTATTTATTTTTCATCCAATCAAAGGTTTCTGGAATTTATTTAATTACCCAATAAGATTTCTGGGTATGTCGGGCCTTAGCCCAGAGCTTTCTGGAACTTCCCTCTAGGGTATAAAAGCTGGCACATTTTCGGACCAGGTTGTCCTATTGATCGTTCCAGTCTACAGAGTGTGTGTTTATAAAGGAGACAGAGGCCCCTCGTCCATCTTCGGGAAGTCCGCCAGCTCAAGGTAAGTGATAGTCATTGAAAGCTAGCTTGAGAGGAAGGTTTCCAATCTTTAACAAAGTAACTTTAATTTTCTAAAATGTAACATCCAAAATTGAAATGTAAAATTCAAACAAGTCAAAAACAAAACTCCCGTGTTCCCTATCAACTTGATTTTGAGGTGACAACGATTTTGTAACATATTTCAGTTTGTAATCTTTATAACTTAAATATTCTCTCCGTCTTGTCACCTCAGTAGTATAGGCTTAGCCTCTGTAACGTCGGGCCATAAGCCCAAATACGGTTTTAAGCTTTTCGTTTCCATTTTCAAGGAGTGCAAGTGTCCACCTCCTCGCCATTTTGATTTTTGGGCCAGTAATTTAACTTCTTATTTTTCACAAAGGCCCGGTAGAATGGGTATCCGATACCCCTGTTAAACTCTATTTCATTCCTTTTATGTAAAGTTGTTAGACTGTCGAGCATACAAGACTGTGAACACTGCTTTAAATGGTAAAATGTAGGTTGTGCCTTTGATAGGCCTGGACGTTTCTGGAAATAGTTTCTCAAGTGTAAATTTTACTAATGGAGTAAAGAAAATTGGAAAATCCGTCTCATTGATTATTGAGTGAATGGAGCAGTAGCGCTGAAGTAATATTTGTAAATTGGGAGCTTTAGGCTCAGATTGTTAATTGGTAATTTGTTAATTATTCTAACAAGCTAGTTCTGTACCTGAATTGTTACTTTCTGAGCAAAATGTAAAGTTTAATATCTGAAAAGGAAAAAAGATAGTAAAGAAAGAAATATCCTGTAATAGAAACAGACTTTCAACAAATTAGGTCGTGTTACGTACATGTAGTACGTGTTGAAGAGATGTTTTTATTATTTTTGCTACTTGATTTACGTCGCACCGACACAGATAGGTCTTATGGCAACGATGGGACAAGGAAGGGCTAGGAGTGGGAAGGAAGCGGCCCTGGCCTTACTTGAGGTACAGCCCCAGCATTTGCCTGGTGTGAAAATGGGAAACCACGGAAAACCATCTTCAGGGCTACCGACAGTGGGGTTCGAACCTGCTCTAATTTTAAAGTTTTAAATTAATTTTCTGATTGTCTTATATCGACCCATTCATGCCCGCACCTTCTTTCACCTCACTGATCCACACAAACACGGTAAAATAAATATTAAGGAAAATGCATTATCATGCAGTCATTTGGAGGCGTGATCTTAGAGCACAATGTTACCTTATGGGAGGCACGTCATCGCTTTCCGATATTTGATGCGAAGAATTAGCTGATACCCACTCCGAATGTGACTCGGAATCTGTTGGTTCATTCTCAATAACCTCAAAGTCAGATCAGTCACTTTCACCATCCAACAAATTTCGCCATACTTCTTCACTAATTTTCCGTGATGAGGATGTCATATTTAGACATACACTGTACTAAAAATGTATATAAACAATCAAATAACAACATGTATAAAGAAGTAAGTAGGCCTAACTTGCACCGAATGGAAAACTACGAAATAGAAGGAAATAAGATAGCAAAGTAAAACACATGAAGGTTTGTTTACAAACAGCAATGGCGCACAATCTGCCATTAAGACCAAGTCCTCAGCATGGCCCAAACTGCTTACATTTTCACCTACCTGAATCCCTCCCTGCCACTTTATACCTTTCAGCAGATGATCCATGTAAACTATGAACAACAAAGGTGAACCCCCGTAAGTAGGCCTACTCTGAACCAAGAACTCATTCTACAGTCATTCTCACTGCAATCCAATTGTCATCATAAATGCCTTTGATTGTTTTTAATAATCTATACTTAATCATACAGTCCCCCAATAAGGCGAACATCTTTCCCTCGGTACCCTCTCATGTCCTTTCTCTAGATCAACGAAACATAAACGTAACTGCTTATTCCTCCCGTAGCATTTTCCAGTTGCCTGGCGCATACTGCACATCCGATCCTGACAGCACCTGTGTGGTCTGAAAGCACACTGGTTTGAAATATTGTTATAAATTATATTCGGAATAGAACGAGAAATCACACAATTTTCTTTGCTACTAACACAACACTACGACCTCAAATAAAAGAACTATTTAACACTGCACAAGTCAAGAAGAGAGTCATGCACTATCTGTATAGGACACACTCCATTGTGAAGGCTCTGCACAAGGTTTAGAAACCGCTCTGTTTCATTTCGTGCTCCATTTTACACCGCCTTGCTAATTAGCGCAGCAGCGCTCTGACAGCTGAATTAATGAAATTGCACTTCACGTCTAATTATTGTTACTTGATTCGATCACGGCGGATGATTTCGAGCAGAGACGTGAGGTTTCGAACAATCCTTTATCTTACCAGCTTTCCGGTATCGACAAATCAAAATCAAAAATCATTTTCACCGATTAAGTGGAATATCTCTACCAAGAGTATACTTAAATATATCAGATTATTTAAAAAAAAAACCCTTCCCTTTACGAAAATCAAGTCACCATAAATAAGTCTCCCGATCATGACCATTTTCATATTTTAGATGACAACCAGCCATAAGACAAAGCGTGCACGCTTGCTGCGGTTACATTGTGTGGTCATCCACCCATACCTTACATCACAACCTGCACGGTTGCTAGGTAACATTGTCTGGCCATCCATACCTTACATCACAACCTGCACGGTTCCTAGGTAACTTTGTCTGGCCATCCATCCATACCTTACATGACAGCCTGCACGGTTGCTAGGTAACATTGTCTGACCATCCATCCATACCTTACATGACAGCCTGCACGGTTGCTAGGTAACATTGTCTGACCATCCATCCATACCTTACATGACAGCCTGCACGGTTGCTAGGTAACATTGTCTGACCATCCATCCATACCTTACATCACAACCTGCACGGTTGCTAGGTAACATTGTCTGACTATCCATCCATACCTTACATCACAGCCTGCACGGTTGCTAGGTAACTTTGTCTGGCCATCCATCCTCACCGTACATCACAACCTGCATGGTTGCTAGGTAACATTATCTGACCATCCGTCCTTATCTTAAATCACAACCTGCACGGTTGCTAGGTAACATTGTGTGCCCAGCCATTCATACCTTACGTCACAGCCAGCACGGTTGCTAGGTAACATTGTATGGCCATCCATACCTTACATCACAACCTGCACGGTTGCTAGGTAACATTGTGTGGCCATCCATCCATACCTTACGTCACAGGCAGCACGGTTGCTAGGTAACATTGTGTGGCCATCCATCGATACCTTACATCACAGCCAGCACGGTTGCTAGGTAACATTGTGTGGCCATCCATACCTTACATCACAGCCTGCACGGTTGCTAGGTAACATTGTGTGCCATCCATCCATACCTTACATCACAACCAGCATGGTTGCTAGGTAACATTGTGTGCCAGCCATACCTTACATCACAGCCAGCACGGTTGCTAGGTAACATTGTGTGGCCATCCATACCTTACATCACAGCCAGCACGGTTGCTAGGTAACATTGTGTGGCCATCCATACCTTACATCACAGCCAGCACGGTTGCTAGGTAACAGTGTGTGGCCATCCATACCTTACATCACAGCAGCACTGTTGCTAAGTAACATTGTGTGGCCATCCATACCTTACATCACAACCTGGACGGTTGCTAGGTAACATTGTGTGGCCATCCATACCTTACATCACAACCTGCACGGTTGCTAGGTAACATTGTGTGGCCATCCATACCTTACGTCACAGCCAGCACGGTTGCTAGGTAACATTGTGTGGCCATCCATCCATACCTTACATCACAGCAGCACTGTTGTTAGGTAACATTGTGTGGCTACCCATACCTTACGTCACAACCTGCACGGTTGCTAGGTAACATTGTGTGCCAGCCATCCATACCTTACGTCACAGCCAGCACGGTTGCTAGGTAACATTGTGTGGCCATCCATACCTTACATCACAACCTGCACGGTTGCTAGGTAACATTGTGTTGCCAGCTATCCATACCTTACGTCACAGCCAGCACGGTTGCTAGGTAACATTGTGTGGCCATCCATACCTTACGTCACAGCCAGCACGGTTGCTAGGTAACATTGTGTGGCCATCCATCCATACCTTACATCACAACCTGCACGGTTGCTAGGTAACATTGTGTTGCCAGCTATCCATACCTTACGTCACAGCCAGCACGGTTGCTAGGTAACATTGTGTGGCCATCCATCCATACCTTACGTCACAGCCGGCACGATTCCCATGGTTACACTTCCGTCACACAATTTGTCGCGTTACGTTATACAAATGTTGGGATGACCCCCGACCATCAGACATATTTATGTCAAAATACAGAGAATTCAATATCACAGATTTTATAAGCTTCATTGGTTTGAGTAAAGCATTCGGCTGCGTCCAATGGCAGAGAATGTAGACGACATTTCTCGAGATGTGTGTATCACTTATAGTGATTTTATCCACGAATATTTGAGCTCGTCTGGTGCATAAGCAAGTCTAGGTCATGGGGAGATGGTTTAACCCGCAGTCGAGACGCAGTCTACTCCTGCTGAGTAACACCAAAGGGTCTACTTAAGGTTTAACATCTCTATCCGACGGAATAGGCACATGAGCATTGTTAAGATATTTGGAATTCAATCCAAGTTTTTGGCACGCAATATAGTTGTTTAAGACCACCTCTCCTACACTGCCGGCCAACATTCTGATAGTGAAGGTTGTTTTCGACCAACGTGACTCGAACCGCCATCATAGCCACCAATGGGCCAAACTGATGGAACATCGTAAAGCTTTTCAACGGTGAAAGATCTTGAGGACAGTTCTCACTCGTCAGACCAGAATGTATTACTTTACATTTGTAAAAAGTTTTCGCGAATACATCTATATATATAAAATAACTTGTCCTGACCGACTGACTGATTCATCATCGCCGAGCCAAAACTACTGGACATAAAGAAATGAAATTTCGGGGATACATTCATATTAAGATTTAGGTGCTCGCTAAGAGAGGATTTTTGGATATTCCTTCGCTAAGGGGGTGAAAAGGGGGGGGGGTGAAATTTTAAAATGAGTGTATCTATATCTCAAAACTTTAAAAGTTTACGGATGTAAAAGTTGGTATTTAGAATCTTCTTTGAAAATAAGGAAATACGTATTTTTGTATTCAGAAAATCCCAATAGGAGGGGTGAAAAAGGGTGAAAAAAGGGTTGAATGCCTTTAATCAGGATAGCGGTACTTATATCTCAGAAACTGGACATATTACAGACCTGAGAATTTGTACTTTTGATCTCTTTTAAAAATAAAGAAACGCCTATTTCTTTATTTTTGGAAAATCCAATTAATGGCGGGGTGAAAAGTGGGGTGAATTTTTAAAATGAGTGTATCTATATCTCAAAACATTGAAAGTTTACAGATGTAAAAATTGGTATTTAGAATCTTCATTAAAAAAAAGAAACATGTATTTTTTGTTTTCGGAAAATCCCAATAAGAGGGGTGAAAACGGGTGAAAAAGGGGTTGAATGCCTTTAATGAGGATACTTATATCTCACAAACTGAAGATATTACAGACTTGAAAATTGGTTGGGATCTCCTTTGAAAAGAAACACGTATTTTTTGTTTTTTGGAAAATCCAAATAATGGGGGGTGAAAAGGGGCTGAATTTTTAAAATGAGTGTATCTATATCTCAAACTTTTAAAGTTTATAGATGAAAAAATTGGTATTTAGAATCTCCTTTAAAAATCAAGAAACGCGTTTTTTTTTTTTTTTTTTGAAAATCCCAATAGGAAGGGTGGAAGAGGATGAAAAATGGGTTGAATGCCTTTAATGAGGCTATTTATATTTCAGAACCTTAAGATATTACAGACCTGGAAATTGGTATTTGGGATCTACTTTAAAAATAAAGAAACAGGTATTTGTCGTTTTTGGAAAATCCAAATAATGGGGGGTGAAAAGGGGTGTGAATTTTAAAATGAGTGTATCTACGTCTTAAAACTTGAAAAGTTTACAGTTGTAAAAATTGGTATTTATAATCCCCTTTAAAAATAAAGAAACATGTATTTTTTGTTTTCGGAAAATCCCAATAGGAGGGGTGAAAAAGGGGTTGAATGCCTTTAATGAGGATACTTATATCTCAGAAACTGAAGATATTACAGACTTGAAAATTGGTATTTGGGATCTCTTTTAAAAATAAAGAAACATTTTCTTTGCTTTTGGAAAATCCAAATAGTGGGGGGTGAAAAGGGGGTGGATTTTTAAAATGAGTGTATCTATATCTCAAAACTTCAAAAGTTTGCACATGTAAAACTTAATATTTAGAATCTCCTTTAAAAATAAAGGAACACGTATTCTTTTGCTTTCTGTAAATCCCAATAGGAGGGGTGTAAAAGGGTGAATAATGGATTGAATGCCTTTAATGAGGATACATATATACCAGAAACTGAAGATATTACGGAACTGAAATTTTGTATATGGGATCTCCTTTAAAAATAACATGTACTTCTTTTTTGGAAAATCCAATTAATGGCGGTTAAACAGGAGTGACAAATTGGGGTGAATTTTTGAAAGAGTATATCTACAGAATACCTGAGAAAGTAAAATGTTACAGACGTAAAAAGTGGTATTTGGAATCTCCTATAAATGTAAAGAAACATAGGTGATTTGTTTTTGGAAATTCCCCTTAAGGAGAACTAAACAGGGGGTGAAATTTTAAAATGAGAATTTTTACAGTATATCTCAAAAAACTTAGCATGTTACAGAAGGGAAAAGTGGTATTTTTTTTATCTCTATTAGGAATCAAGAAACGTGCATTTTTATTTTTCGGAAATACCAATTGGTTGGTGGGGGGTACAAAATTTCAGTTTTCGTTTTTGGTGTTGAATTCTTATAATTAGGCTACTGATATCTCAAAAATGAAGATGTTACAGACGTGAAATTGGATATTTAGAATCTGCTTTAAAAGTAAAGAAACACGTATTCTCGGAAAATCCAATGAAGGGGGGGGGGTGAAAGAAAGGTGAAAGAATTGAAAAATTAATTGAATTGTATGAGAATACTTACATCTAATAAACACTAAAGTTGTTACAGATGTGAAACTTGCTATTTGGATCTCCTTTAAAAACAAAGAAAAACGCGTTTTGGGGGGAAATCATCTTGGGCGGCGGGAGTGAAAAGGGGTTGAATTCCTTTCATGAGGACACATAAAACAAAAACTGAAGAAGTTTAGAGTCGTGATAATTGGTATTTAGAAGATCCTTTACTATTAAAGAAACAAGTATTTTTGCCGGATAATTCACTTAAGAGGGGAGGGGGGCGGAGGAGTGTGAAAGGAAGTGAAATAAAAGTTAATTATTTTTATGGGGATACTTATATCTCAAAACTGAAGGTAATATACGTGAACATTGGTGTTTCGAATCTCCTTTAAACATAAAGGAACACGCCTTCTTTTAATTTTTTTTTGGGGGGGGCGTTAATAAACTTAACGGTGGTGGGGTGTAAAAGGATTGGTTTGATTGAGTTCATTTACTGTTCATAATGTACTTATAAGGAGTCTTCGTTGCTCAGGCGGCAGTGCGCTGGCCTCTCACAGCTGGGTTCCGTGGTTCAAATCTCGGTCACTCCATGTGACATTCGTGCTGGACAAAACGGGGGGGCGGGACAGATTTTTCTCCGGATACTCCGGTTTTCCCTATCATCATTCATTCCAGCAACACTGTCCAATATCATTTCATTCATTTGTCATTCAATATCCATTGACCCAGCGGAGTGCGACAGACTTCGGCAGCCGACACAATTCCTATTGTCGCCGCTAGATGGGGGCTTTATTCATTCCATTCCTGACCCTGTCGAAAACTGGAAAAAGGCTGTAGATTTTCGATGTACTTATTCTGATCATAAACCGATCATTTTTAATCGTTCCTGGGTTCGTTTTCAAGAGCCATCTTTTTCTTCGGAGAATGTTCTTAGATTACAGTAGATTCTCCTGGCATATAATTAAAAATTTAAACACATTTGAAATAAACGATAGGAATGAGATTGACCGTCCCATTGTTCACCTCTATAATAAGGTCTTAATGCACGGAAGTATGTCATTCGTATTGCCAGAAATCCCGCACACTTGCCTACGCGTAACAATGGTGCTGGTCACATTGTCAACAATGACAATGGCAGCAGATGTAATTTACTGCCAAGTAGCGGTCTTGCATCTTGCTATTGGGGTACAGAACATCGATAATAATAATAATAATAATAATAATAATAATAATAATAATAATAATAATAATAATAATAATAATAATAATAATAATAAGAGTCAAGACAGACAAAAATTCGGCATTACAACACAGTCATAAAACCAACAGTCCTTTACGCAAGTGAAACATTGTCACTTAACAGTAAACAAGAATTAGAAGAAATAAAAAAGCAAGAGAGTAAGATCATCAGGAAAATCCTAGGAGCAGGATATACCCAAGATGGTTACAGGCTACAATCAATCAAAACAACAGAAAAAGTTTCAAACATTGAAATTTACGTTAAGAAGAGTCGAATGAAATTCTTTGGACACCTCACAAGATTACCAGAAAATCGACTGTCAAAAAGAATATTAAATTATGTTAGCACACTTAAGAAATCAACACCTTGGGTGGAAGAATTTCGAAAGGACCTCAAAAACGCAAACATATGTGCAACAGACATTTTAGAAAGAGACACCTTCAGACACAAAGTCAACAAGTGGGAAGTTACATCAGAGCAACCAAAGCAAAAACAGTGCAGACCGAAATGGTCGGAAGAACGTAAACAAGCCTTCTCAGAGAGAATGAAAGCCTATTGGAAGAACAAGAAGAACTCAAAGAAAGCTTGATTGAGTTGTTTGCTTAACGTCTTCCATTATTGGGAGAATACGCTAATAATAATAATAATAATAATAATAATAATAATAATAATAATAATAATAATAATAATAATAATAATAATAATAATAAAAATAATAATAATAATAATAATAATCTGGACCGTCGTCAAATGTGCGGACCGTGCTGGAAACGGGTCCTGGACGGGTAATGACTAAGAATGCAGTCCGGCCGCGGGTTCAGTACCGCCAAAGCACCCAAGACGACACCACGCCGGATCTCCTGAAGGATTTGATCCATATTAAAAATGCTTATAGGAAAAATGGCAAAGATTTAGCGACCCAACTGACCGGGTGGAGTGCGAAATCGATTGCTGTAAAGAAAGATTGAAAAATTGGAGGAAACTTGCCGTAATCTATTAGAAAACGAGTCAGGTCGCGAATTTTGGCGGATTCTCTCAGAATCAATTATAAATTTCAGTATAATACCGTAGCGATGGCCATGACTGAGCGACATATTACCAAAGAGGGGCGTTAGAGTACAGATAGTCGCTGTAATGTTGCAGGCTGTGATGTGAAGTACTGATACTGAGCGACATATTATCAAAGAGGGGCGTTAGAGTACAGATAGTCGCTGTAATGTTGCAGGCTGTGATGTGAAGTACTGATACTGAGCGACATATTATCAAAGAGGGGCGTTAGAGTACAGATAGTCGCTGTAATGTTGCAGGCTGTGATGTGAAGTACTGATACTGAGCGACATAGTATCAAAGAGGAGCGTTAGAGTACAGATAGTCGCTGTAATGTGGCAGGCTGTGATGTGAAGTACTGTTGGATGGCCATAACTGAGCGACATATTATCAAAGTGGGGCGTTAGAGTACAGAAAGTCGCTGTGATGTTGCAGGCTGTGATGTGAAGTACTGATACTGAGCGACATATTATCAAAGAGGGGCGTTAGAGTACAGATAGTCGCTGTAATGTTGCAGGCTGTGATGTGAAGTACTGATACTGAGCGACATAGTATCAAAGAGGGGCGTTAGAGTACAGATAGTCGGTGTAATGTGGCAGGCTGTGATGTGAAGTACTGATACTGAGCGACATAGTATCAAAGAGGAGCGTTAGAGTACAGATAGTCGCTGTAATGTGGCAGGCTGTGATGTGAAGTACTGTTGGATGGCCATAACTGAGCGACATATTATCAAAGAGGGGCGTTAGAGTACAGATGGTCGATGTAATGTTGCAGGCTGTGATGTGAAGTACTGATACTGAGCGACATATTATCAAAGAGGAGCTTTTGAGTACAGATAGTCGGTGTGATGTTGCAGGCTGTGATGTGAAGTACTGTTGGATGGCCATGACTGAGCGACATATTATCAAAGAGGGGCGTTAGAGTACAGATGGTCGGTGTGATGTTGCAGGCTGTGATGTGAAGTACTGATACTGAGCGACATATTATCAAAGAGGGGCGTTAGAGTACAGATAGTCGGTGTGATGTTGCAGGCTGTGATGTGAAGTACTGATGGATGGCCATGACTGAGCGACATATTATCAAAGAGGGGCGTTAGAGTACAGATAGTCGCTGTAATGTTGCAGGCTGTGATGTGAAGTACTGATACTGAGCGACATATTATCAAAGAGGGGCGTTAGAGTACAGATAGTCGCTGTAATGTGGCAGGCTGTGATGTGAAGTACTGTTGGATGGCCATAACTGAGCGACATATTATCAAAGAGGGGCGTTAGAGTACAGATAGTCGCTGTAATGTGGCAGGCTGTGATGTGAAGTACTGATACTGAGCGACATATTATCAAAGAGGGGCGTTAGAGTACAGATAGTCGCTGTAATGTGGCAGGCTGTGATGTGAAGTACTGTTGGATGGCCATAACTGAGCGACATATTATCAAAGAGGGGCGTTAGAGTACAGATAGTCGCTGTAATGTGGCAGGCTGTGATGTGAAGTACTGATACTGAGCGACATATTATCAAAGAGGGGCGTTAGAGTACAGATAGTCGCTGTAATGTGGCAGGCTGTGATGTGAAGTACTGTTGGATGGCCATAACTGAGCGACATAATATCAAAGAGGGGCGTTAGAGTACAGATGGTCGATGTGATGTTGCAGGCTGTGATGTGAAGTACTGTTGGATGGCCATGACTGAGCGACATATTACCAAAGAGGGGCGTTAGAGTACAGATAGTCGCTGTAATGTTGCAGGCTGTGATGTGAAGTACTGATACTGAGCGACATATTATCAAAGAGGGGCGTTAGAGTACAGATAGTCGCTGTAATGTTGCAGGCTGTGTTGTGAAGTACTGTTGGATGGCCATAACTGAGCGACATATTATCAAAGAGGGGCGTTAGAGTACAGATGGTCGCTGTGATGTTGCAGGCTGTGATGTGAAGTACTGTTGGATGGCCATAACTGAGCGACATATTATCAAAGAGGGGCGTTAGAGTACAGATGGTCGGTGTGATGTTGCAGGCTGTGATGTGAAGTACTGTTGGATGGCCATGACTGAGCGACATATTACCAAAGAGGGGCGTTAGAGTACAGATAGTCGCTGTAATGTTGCAGGCTGTGATGTGAAGTACTGATACTGAGCGACATATTATCAAAGAGGGGCGTTAGAGTACAGATAGTCGCTGTAATGTGGCAGGCTGTGATGTGAAGTACTGTTGGATGGCCATAACTGAGCGACATATTATCAAAGAGGGGCGTTAGAGTACAGATGGTCGATGTGATGTTGCAGGCTGTGATGTGAAGTACTGATACTGAGCGACATATTATCAAAGAGGGGCGTTAGAGTACAGAAAGTCGCTGTGATGTTGCAGGCTGTGATGTGAAGTACTGTTGGATGGCCATAACTGAGCGACATATTATCAAAGAGGGGCGTTAGAGTACAGATGGTCGGTGTGATGTTGCAGGCTGTGATGTGAAGTACTGATACTGAGCGACATATTATCAAAGAGGGGCGTTAGAGTACAGATAGTCGCTGTAATGTGGCAGGCTGTGATGTGAAGTACTGTTGGATGGCCATAACTGAGCGACATATTATCAAAGAGGGGCGTTAGAGTACAGATGGTCGATGTAATGTTGCAGGCTGTGATGTGAAGTACTGATACTGAGCGACATATTATCAAAGAGGAGCGTTAGAGTACAGAAAGTCGCTGTGATGTTGCAGGCTGTGATGTGAAGTACTGTTGGATGGCCATAACTGAGCGACATATTATCAAAGAGGGGCGTTAGAGTACAGATGGTCGGTGTGATGTTGCAGGCTGTGATGTGAAGTACTGATACTGAGCGACATATTATCAAAGAGGGGCGTTAGAGTACAGATAGTCGCTGTAATGTGGCAGGCTGTGATGTGAAGTACTGTTGGATGGCCATAACTGAGCGACATATTATCAAAGAGGGGCGTTAGAGTACAGATGGTCGATGTAATGTTGCAGGCTGTGATGTGAAGTACTGATACTGAGCGACATATTATCAAAGAGGGGCGTTAGAGTACAGATAGTCGCTGTAATGTGGCAGGCTGTGATGTGAAGTACTGTTGGATGGCCATGACTGAGCGACATATTACCAAAGAGGAGCGTTAGAGTACAGATAGTCGGTGTGATGTTGCAGGCTGTGATGTGAAGTATTCATGGTTCCAAGCAGGTCTCATCTTATCACACTTTCGAGAACTGATTATTTCATTCGTTGTAATTTCGAAGGTGAGTCATTTCCCCTTTCGATCCACTGAATCCTACACTAAATCCTCCGTTCTCAATACTGAACGAAATAGAGCTGTGTTCGACATGCCATTGACCATATAACTGGGACCAGTCACGAGCGAGACATCGGGAAGTGCGGACGTGTGAATGAGCTGAGGTGCGCAATATGGGAATAATGCTACAGCAATACAGGCTGAGAATTGGAAGATGGCATGGTGCAAGGCAGTGTTGGAAGGAAGGTGGAGTTGAGAGAGGAAGAGAAATTAGTGTTTATAAAGGACTGTTGGAGATTATGTTGTGTGCGACGGGTATTGCGACGCTGCTGGTGGTAGGAGGTATAGAAAAGAACCCGGGTCGTAACCAGGGACCGTTCGGCTGGGAGGAGCTTGAAGGGATCAAGAGAGTGGTGAAGGAAGCAAGCAAAGGAGAAGAAATTAAGGAAATGATGCAGGAACACCAGGCAACCCAAATGAAGGAGATGAAGGACTTAAAAAGTTTTATAAAAGAAGAAATTGGAGGTGTAAATGACAAGTTAGCGGAGATAGAAGATGAGGTAGGGAGCTTGAAAAAGAAGGTGGTGGTACTGGAAGAGGAATTAACAGCAATGAAGAGAGAAGTGAGGTTAGCGAGAAACGAATCAGCAAGAAAAAATGTGTTTGTGTATGGTGTACCTGAGGAAGGAACAGAATCAAAAGTGGAATTAGTATTGAAAGTGGTGGACATAGTTTCGAACAAAATGAAGATAAACTTTTCTGAAGTTGATATAGATGATATTTATAGAGTGAGATGGAACAAGGGACATAGGCCGGTGAAGTTAAGATTAATATCAAACCTGATGGCTGATATAATTCTGAGGAATGCTGGAAATTTGAAAGGATCGAACATTTATTTGAAGGCTGAGATAGAGAAAGAAGACAGGATGCGGTCGGATGTCTATAAGGGGCATATGTGGCGTGCTAGAGCGCAGGGATTGCGAGTCAAGATAGTGGGGAGGTGTCTGGTAACTTCAGGCAGAAATTGGTCGCGATCGTGGACACAGGAGGAACTGCTGAGGATGGAAAAATGTGAGGAGGAAATGAGTTGCAGAAATCGAGAGCAGGGCGACATCAGTACGGAGAAGGAAGAGAGAAGATGGGACTGCGGTGTCAGCGGGCAGGTAGCGAAGACAGCAGAGTCCTTTGTGAGTCAGAACAGCCCAGGAAGGAGTGAATCAACAAGTAGGACACTAGACCGAAGTGAAGTGGATACAGGTAGTGAAGAGGTGACGGGAAGGGAAAGGAGTCAGGGTAGTGACTCAACCTCCCCGAATAGGAGTAATGCAGAAATAAACCTGGAGAGAAAGCAGGCGTTAAATAAGGCGAGATCGTTAAGTTTAAAAGATCTATGGGGTGGGAAAAAAGGCTCTGGCACGGAAAAGGGGAAGGATGGGGGGGGGGGGGAGAAGAAAGAGAGGGATGGGGTGGAGCCAAAAGGAAGAATCACGAGAAGTAAGGGGGGAAGTGGTGAAATGCAGAAGTATAGGGAGGGAGGGGGAGGAAATAAATAACTAGATATGGTGATAGGGATGCTGAATATTGAGGGGTTGATGGGGAAGTTAGGGAATAAGGAAATTGTGGATTTAGTGAAAGATGTTGAGATTATTGCTCTAGTAGAGACGTGGTTAGGGAAGGGGGTTGAAATTACATGGGACGGTTATAGAGTAGTTAACGTGTTAAGGAAAAAAATAGGGAAGAGGGGCCGAAACCCAGGGGGCATAGTAGTTTTAATAAGAAATGAGATAGCTGAATGGGTGGACACGTTACAGACTAGGGTAGAAGGGGTAGTGTGGTTGAGAGTAAAAATGGGGAAGGGGGCAGCGGAAGCAATTTGTCTGGCACTGCTTTATAACCATCCGAACGATTCAGTTTATGCAAATAAACATTATTTTGACGAACAGATTGAAGAAATAAACACAATTAAAGGAATGTGTAACCGCGATTTCGGGCATACATAAATAAAAATAATAACAAATGTTACCGCTGTTCGGGACAATTACGGTTACCATAAATAATAATAATAATAATTAATATAACCAGTAATAAATAAGATAATACTTAATCTGAATAAGGAGGTAGAAATATGACGCAGTGGCGGAGAATTCATATAAACCAAATACAGGGAACACTTACAGGCCTAAAAATGACAACTAAGACAGGATGTGGAAGCTGCGGGAAGCCCTTATCGAGGTACATGGAACGTATGACGTTATGGGGGAGAAAAGATTTACAAGAAACACCCTCTAGCTCAACTATATTAAAAATGACAAGAAAGTTTTACAAAATACAGTTCCACGACACAGAAACAAGACATACTTAAGTAACTTAACATAAAACTTGTTTTAACAATGAAGGTGATGCTACATTAAAGGTATAGTTTAAAACGAAAGTATTTAATGGATGAAAGACTTGAAACTACGGCAATTGGAACCTAGGGTAAACTCGGACACATCAAATTAAACTTTAAAATGACATTAAGCGAAGAAATAATGAAACACAAAAGGAATTAAACTAAATGAAACGAAACCAGAAAACATTGCAAAAACACTGAAATAACACATACCTCGGAAAGGCAGGAGCTCCCGAGGGTAGCCCTCGAGCGCGAACGCTCGCTAGGGCGGTCGGATGGAAAAGACGCCGAGCTCACGCATCATTTTTCCCAAGCCGGCAAGAAGACCGGAAATGGCCCGATTACAATCAACCAATAAGATCAAACTTACCCTAGATTCCTGGACCTTTTGCCAATAGGAAATCTCGTTACCATATATGGTAATTTTAACATCGTTAGCAATTACACAAGTTCTGGAACATTACGATTACAACACCAAAATTTCATCATAGGAAACCGCACGTGTGGTACAGGTACAGGATGCTCCAAAATAAATCACGTTACAAATTTTACAACAGATTACATAAAAACTACATTTAAAAAAATCACTTCAAACACTTTTGCATGTTGAAATGTTCATACAGTTCAATGTTTATTGATGTTTCCATAATTAAAAAAAATTTACAAACATATTTCAGTTACACAAAATTCCAGTAGAGTCCAGAGTTGCAAAAAAAATTAAATCCTTCAGACTAATAAAAAAATTAAATTTTACATTTCCAAACACACAGTAGTTTCAGTTCTCCGTCCCACCAACCGGTGACAGAATGTATGTAGAAGATGGGATGATTTTATTGGGGGATTGGAATGCGAGAGTGAGCAATAGAGTACCGGTGTACGGGAAAGAAGTAAAAGTAGACGGGGTACTGCAAAGGAAGAGTAAGGATAAGGTTGTAAATAGTTATGGAGAAATGTTATTTGAGTTATGTGCTATAGAACATTTATTTATTTTAAATGGGTGGATGAAGGGGGATAGTGTGGGAGATTTGACGTATATTACAACAAATGGAGGGAGTGTGGTGGATATAGGAATAAGCTCAGAGATCGCGTTAAGGAGAATAATAAGTTAGAATAGTTAGAATGTGGGTTGACAGAACATATGCCTATCAAAATAAAATTGAGAACTTTGGTTGCTGATGAGAAGGGAAAGATGGAAGAAAGTAAGGAGAGGTATAGGAATGGAGGATGGAAGTATGTATGGGATGATAATACTAAAGAGAAATTAAGACGGCATTTGAAGGAGGAGGGAGATATATTAAGGGTAGGAATTGAAAGAGCGGTAGAAGGGAATGATATGGATAACGTGCTAAAATTAATAGAACTCCCTGTATGGAGGGTGGGGAAGAAAGTGAGGAGAAGGGTAGAGTGAAAAAAGAATAAAATGAATGGATGGTTTGATGAAGACTGTAGGAGAAAACGTGAGGTTGTAATGAGAGCCCTAGCGGAGTTTAGGAAGGAGGGTGTGCAAGAAAAATGGAAGGAATATTGTAAATTGAGAAGGGAATATAAGGAGGTATTGAATGAGAAAAAAAGAGGATGGAAGGAGGCGGAAGCTGAAAAAATAAATGTATGTTGTAGAGAGAAGAAATTTGAGAGGATTTGGGAGTCAATAAACAATATCAGAAGAACGAAACCGGAGGGGAAGGGGGATAAAATAGGAGAAAACGAGTGGGCTGGGCATTTTAAAAGGATTTTAGAAGGGGAGAGGAAATTGGGTAGAGAAATAGACAAGTCACAAATTGGAAGGGAACTGGAAGTAGGCATTACAATATTGGATGGGGAGATAACAAGGCAGGAGGTAATTACAGTATTAAAAATGCTAGACCCAAGGCTGCAGGAGGTGTGAATGGTATTTCCAATAGTGTATGGAAAGAGGTAGGGGCAAATGAACCGATGTTGAGAGGGATTGTGAAATTCTTTAAAAGGTTGCAGGAAACGGGGAAATTTCCTAGAGAATGGAGGAAGGGGGTATTATGCCCTATTTATAAAAATAAAGGAGCTAGTAGTGATCCAAAAAACTATAGAGGAATTGCACTCCTAGACTCGCTGCCAAAGGTGTACACAGGGGTTTTGGCGAATAGGATAACAAATTGGGCGGAACAGTACGGTAGGATATCTGAGTTCCAAAATGGATTTAGGAAAGGACGTAATACAGTTGATAATGTTTGGATTCTGGACACTTTGATTACAAAGTATGTGAGGATAGCAGGGCGTAAATTATTTATAGCAGCGATTGACTTAGAAAAAGCCTTTGATACGGTCAGTAGGGAGGCGCTATTTTTGAGATTAGGGGAGGTTGGAATGTCGAAAAAATGAGGGTGGCAATTGAAACTATTTATGAGGAAGTGTTTGTGATGATTAAATTGCAGGATGGAAGGTTGAGTAAGTGTTTTGAATCGAAAAGCGGGGTGAGACAGGGATGTAAGCTATCCCTGATATTATTTATATTATTTATAAATAATATTTTAGAGGGTCATGGTGGAGACGCATGGCAATGCCCTTGGGTAGGGAAAATTGAGGTTCCGGGGTTGCTATTCGCGGATGACCTATTAATTTTGGCTTTGACGGCAAGTGTGTTGCAAAAAGGGTTGGACAAGGTAGTTGAATATACTAGGAAATGGTCTCTCAGAGTAAATGTAAGAAAGACTCAGATAATGGTGTGTAGGAAAAGGGGTGGGAGAAAGAATAAGGAAGTCTGGAGGCTGGAACAGGAAGAAATTAAACCAGAGGGAAAAATTGAGTACCTAGGTGTAATAATTAGTAAGAATGCTTCTTGGAAAAATCAGTGTAAGAAGGCAAAACTTAAAGGAAGAGGAGCGCTTGCGGTAGTAGGGGTATTAGAAAAGAAATTTCCAGACGTTAAATACAAAATTCAGAAAACGGTGTTTAAATCATTGGTAATGGGCAAAATGCTATTTGGGGTTGAAGTATGGGGAATGGAGGAGGACAGGAGTGAACTAAACCAGGTGGTGGCGAAATTTAGCAAGATTATGATGGACCTGCAGAATTGTACAGCCAATGCCGGGGCCAGATTAGTCTGTAAAGAATCGATAGAGGTTGAAATAGCTAAGAGGGTGTTCAAGTACTGGATTAGATTGGAGAAAGGGAAGGATGGAGCGTTAGTACAAGAAACGTTTAGTTTTCAGAAAGGTATGACGAATGAAGGTTACTGGGTGAATAAGTGCAAAAAATGGTTACAAAAGATTGGATTGGGGGTATATGGAGAGGTCTGGGGGGATGATAGGAATAAATGGGTATGGGAAAGGATAAAGGGAAGACTACTAGATATTGAAAGACAGAGCTTAAGAGGGGAATGTAGAGAGAGAGTCTCTTTATCAGTATTAAATAAATTGGTGGAAGTAATAAACCCGAAAACGGAGTTTGAGGGTAGAAGGGATAAGAGAGGTTTGTATTGGTGGGTATTGGGTGTTTCGAGGAATAGGGGATGGGTAGGTAGTGAGAATAGGGATAGATGTGTGTTATGTGGAGAGAAGTGGGAGGACCTGCATATTTTTAAACAATGCCGACCTTTGGCGGAGATAAAGATCAAACTACTAAATAAGAAGGAGCTGCATATGGTAGGGGAAAGCTATAAGATAACATCTTGATTATGTAGAGAGTGGGAGAAAGGAACGAATATAGCGAAATTCTTAAATGTGACCAGAGCTATATTTATCAAGAAGTTGAGGGAGTAACAGGGGTTGTGCAGATAATGTGGTTCGTGCCGAGGGAGAAAGGGGGAAGGCATTCTGCTCAGAGGAATGGATATCCGCCCTGAGCGAATGCGGGAAGGGTATCATGGTAATCATGATATCAGAAGAGGGGGCTGTAGTGTTAGGGGAAAGGGGGTGAGCACCTTGCCCTGTGGAAAGGTGATCCGCCTGGGGCAAAGGGAAAGCCTGAGAAAATTAGGTAAGCGTTGAGAAAAGGGGAGGTTGAGTAGGTTTGAGGGTAGTGTAAAGCTTAGGTGGAAGTAAAAAAACAAAAAAAAAAAGCGAGTTGACTGAGTGAACTAATGGACTTGGAATGGAGTACTGTCTGTTGGTGTGTAAATGAGGAGTGAAAAAAGGGATTGTTTAAGTGTATTTGTGTGAGGAGGGAGTATAAAGAAGGTATATGTGATAGAATTGAGATAGATTAAGTGGGAATGTAGTTAAGGAGAAAATGTTGGCAGTATGGAAATTATGAAAGTAGGTCATATGAAAAAAAAGTTAAATGGTGTAGATGCCTTGATGAGGGGTGTAAAATTGAGGGATTCTTGATGGGATAAGTCTAACAGTTTGATGTAATTGAGGTGTTGTAGACTGAGAAGACGGAATGAACTAATGGATTTGGAATGGAAACTGTTTGTTTGTTTGTAAGTGAAATGTTAAAAAAAAGTCAAATTGTTTTAAGTGCGATGATGAGGGATGTAAAAATTGTTAGTTGATGTTTAAGCCTGAAGCTTAATAAGGTGAGACGGTTTGATATGTGAAGTGTGGTGCGGTAGATGGAGAAGACTTCGAATGAAAAAACTTTGTCTGTGTGAGAAAAATAACAGTGTTAATTGTTTTAGGTGCGTTGATGAGGGATGTTAAATGGTTGTTAGCTGATGTTTAAGTCTTAAGTTTTATAAGGTGAGATGTAGAGAGCGGGAGTAGTGCGTGAGAGGTGAGGGTGACGTATCAAGGGAAGAGGGAGGGGTGGGGACTTGACCCCACTCCAAAGAAGTTAGACTTGAGCATGTCTGCACGGAAAGGAAAAGGATAGGGAAGGTAGTGTGCTGACAATGGACAAGAGTATGTGTGACGTACATAGCGGAAGTGTGTTGCAGGCCATCTGTTGGGTCTGGTTTCAGCCAGGGTGGCTTGTAACACATGGTAAGGAAAGGAACACAGTGTTTGTCAGCGAGGGTCGGTGAGATACGATACCAGTTCTCACGTGGCAAGGCTGGTGGCTGCTGTAGACGGGTTGGTGGGCGTGTGTTCCATACCAGGGCTGTTGCAGCGACCAGTCTAATTAATTTTTTTAGGTGGTAATCAGGGGTTGGGCTTAGGGTATTTAGTACTGCGGTATCGTCCTGCATGTGTGCTGGCTATCCGCGTACGTGTGGAATGATACTGAGTAGATGTAGAGGTAGTTAAGTAGTTTTAAGAGAGATGTAGTTGCTATTATTGCTCGTTTCCTTTGTTTCGCTCTGTCTGTCTTTATTGCCTGTAAGCCGATGGTGTACACTAGGGTGGGCAATAAAGATATGTATATATGTATGTATGTACATAACTGGGACGTATAAACATTCATTTTGACAAAAATGTGTCTCATCTGTAATTAGCGGTACAAATTTCCTTCAATCTTTCTAAAGGGATTCGTTAGATTCAAATAAATTTATCTTTATCAATGTAAGTTACATTTATTGAAAGACATATTAATGATCTACCCAGAGGGAAGTTCCCATTTTTTGTCTATCCGGTTCTCGATACAGAATATTCGTAGTGAGTATTGTCTCTTCCCAAGTTCACACTCAGAGTCTAAATTAATGCTCGTTTTACTGTCGTGATATGTAAAAAATTATTTTAATCTAGTTTAATTTACTTTAGATTTAAATCTTAATTTCTTTTCCCGTGTCGCCTCTGGAGAGGCCTGGTGCAGGTCTTTGGATTTGATTCCTATAGGCGACTTGCGCGTCATGATGAGGATAAAATGATGATGAAGACGACACATATACCCAGTCCCCGTGCCAGGGGAATTAACCAATTATGGTTAAAATTCCCGACCCTGCCGGGAATCGAACCGCCATCACGCTAACCATTTAGGCATGGAGCCGGACAATCTTAATGTTAAAAATATACAAGGGACTTTGCTTACTTTTTGTATTAAGAAATGTATTAGTGACACAACTAGTGATCTATCCGCCTGTAGTCGACAAAGTGATATCCAAGATACGCAGAATGAATCAGCACACAGAAGATTAAAATTTCATTCTTGGACAAATCTTCCTCGTGAATAGTCGAGATTTTCTTCTAAAGACGCAGAGCGAAGTTTTCTGTGAAGCGTAAAGGATTTCACCTTATTTCTTGACTTGGCATAAGCCCAAAAGCCTATCTCATGCCTACAAGTACGGGTCGTGAAAGCATCAAATAATGTTGTTATAACGTCCGTCCTATATGCTAGTTCTTGACAGACACCACCGTGTCGGAATTACGTCCCCCAGCATTTCGTAAACGTGGCAGACACGGAGTCGTTACCTTTAAAACACTGTTTACTCTACACTGTGATAAAAGTGTACGTGTTTTGTCTGAGGGTTGTAGCATTGCTCTATGTGTTGTGCTGTACGTTTTGGTTATTGCTTTGTCACTGTCGTGAAGGTATTCTCACACAATCAGGGTTGGCGGGGGTAACAAACCGAATAAATCGTAATTACATTCTTACTCGAAGGATTCACCGGACAATTCGAGGCCGTTACACCAATATAGACCCTACAGTACTCAGAAGGTAGCGTGCTCGCCTTTGGTCACACAAAAGACCTGCACCTGGCGAGCCAAACATGTTCTAAGACACTCTGGGTACTAAAAGCCATACGCCATTTCATTTCACTCAGAAGGTATTCCTGAACAATCTCGGAAAGTTTGTAGGTGGAGTTCGTGCTCAAGCTGCACACGTTCTTAGCAGATACAGTTTTCTCATCGAACGGCAGGCCCTCAAGATAGTTTTCCGTGGTTTCCCATTTTCACACCAGGCAAATGCTGTACCTTAATTAAGGCCACGACCGCTTCCTTCCCACTCCTAGGCCTTTGCTCTCCCATCGTCGCCATAAGACCTATCTGAGTTGGTGCGAGGTAAAGCAAATTGAAAAAGTATTAATTGTTAGAAACGTAAAATGCAATACGCTATACAGCGCCTCCACCTCTCTGGGATACAGAGTAGTAGTACTTCCACCACCACAATTCGAGACATCTCGAACCAGATATACCCAGAATAATACTTGATGGCGAGGCTGATCCTGATCTTGCGACAAGTTTGAAGCCATGGCGACACTACAGAGTACGATGCGCAACTATTTCCTCACTTGCAGTATGTCTCCTCGTATGTAGAGCACTCCAATAACTCTACAGACTAATCTCTTAGCAAATATCGAGAAGAGAACAACTCATAAATGTCCAATTCCTCATTTGCTAGACAGATATGAATGGGTTCTTTAACAGTAGCGGCGATTGGGGATTAAGAGTCCGGGGGCAAAAAATATACAGGCAACAAACAGTACCCGGGTTTGTGGGATATAGCGGACGGGGGTGGGGGTGGAGGATTATATACATCAAAACTGAAGAAACAAGCTATTTTTCTCCTATATTTTCATTCCCCTCTCTGAAGGGGAGGGGCGAGTCACCTTGAAGGTTAAGCCTTCACCCTGGCCAGGAGTTTCGGCTGGTTGGAGAAGGAACGATAGTGTGAGGAGGAGGGTAATTCGAAGTAAGGAATGAGGAGGTGTGTGCGTGGATATTATTTAAGGGGATGTGTGCAAGGATTGAAAATTCAGAGGGGAGTACGAGGGTGGGTATTGAAAAGGTGAAGTGCAAAGTTGTGATAGAAAGAGGAGAAGTTTATAAGGGATGTGAGCAGTAGGCGAAGAATGTCTGGTGGGTGGAGGAGGTGGGGGAGATTAATTGGGTGGGGGTGGATGAAACCCTAGCTCGTTGATGAAACCGCATATTGGGAGTAAGTGGAGGAGGAGGGGCAGGCCAGGGACGCCGACGAGGTGATGTAGGTTGGGTCAAATGTTGGGGAGGTGAGCGGGAGGGTTCTACTCGATGGTGGCGACCGTGGAGATAGATTCCATGAACAATGAGGAGTTGATTGTCTGCAGACGTCGGAAGTTGGAGGCGCACAAGATATGTGGGTCCATCGGCGTTGTGGATCCTGAACGCCCGCCGCACGGGGATCCCTGCCAGGCGAAGTTCGTGGACGATGACCTCAGTTGAGAGATTCGGATCCACGCCGCAAACAACACAGCTGTAGTTCATATGCTGGTCTGTCGGCGGTGATGGTGGAGAGGTGGGCACGCTGTATCTTGAACGGCCGCATTTTCCTCAGCAGGCGGCTGGTTTGTTGCATGTTGTTGAGTAAGGGAGGGTGGAATGGGGAGAGGAAACGTCATAAGTAGGGAGGAATGGGACATAACGGTAGTAGTTAGAGTAATAGTAGAGGAAGCATGGACAGAAGTGTTGGTGGTGGTTGTGATGGTTGAAGTGGTGGTGGTGACGGGGATTGTAGGAAGAGAGCGATGTCAGGGGAGACGGGAGTCCATGGGGTAGCATGGGTATGGCGAGGGGCTCGAAAGCGTCATCAAAATATGAACGGCAACGTTCCACACGATGCGTGGAGAGGTCGAGGTACACACCGTCTTGGAGCAGTTGTTGTACGGCATCTTCTGTTGGAACTTGAACGAGGATCCGACGAGTGGGAAGACATTTGTCCTGCACCCGAGATACGTTGGTAATCGGGAAGCAGTTATTGCGAAAGTTGTGGAAAAGTTCTTCATCCGAGTAAGTGAGCACGACATCGTGAAGTATGCAGTTGGGCATGATGGTGATGGGAAGGCCGACTTTCTACTTGGCGTCAGCCGATATGCTTTTTTAATTCTATTAATAATCTTGACCGTAGTGGCCGGTACTTGATCCGTATTGACTTGATAACAACAAATATGTAGGTGGATGTTCCGCCCAGTCATAATAAATATTAATTATTTATATTGATTTAAGCACCTACATAATTGATGCTTTTTTTAACGCGGCGGGATGTAGAAGTAAAGATGCGGCGTCACCAGGCCGAACAAAAAGAAGAAGTGGTGTTAAATACGGAGGACTCCACATTAGAGACTGTGGTAAGATCAGCGATCGTTGCCAGGAGTCTTGTATGAACAAGCTACAAAATGGTGAGTTTTTTGATGCTCTCTGGGCGAATTTCGACAGAGAGGTAAAAGTTGAGAGTTTACCAATTTAAGGCGGTAATAATAGTTTTTATTAAATATTTTGATCCAGTACTACTCTACGCAATAAAACTTTCACCAAACGAAGAATATTACGCATTTATTACAATTAAATAGAAGTACGGTGTGATTATACAATTAAAATAATTTAGTATTTGAGTACACACTAACAAACTAACAGACATTAGTAGTTAAGAAGTTAAGAACTAGAATTTATGAACGAAAGGACCACGCTCGGGACAGCTCGATACGTCTGCATGGCTTTGAATCAAACTACGAATATTTCTATCCCGCTTTCCAGTGACCTCAGGAAATGTGTGATAACGCGCCCGAGTACAGACGAACGCGAGGAAGTAGTGATGAAGGCGCTTCGCAGCTGTGTTAAACAGGAACTACAAACATGTTTGTTTGTTTATTAGTTTGGAGGCAGCACCATAACATTTAGTGATAAGTCAGCACTCGTGAGGCGCGTAGTCAAGTACTGTGGCGTGTGATCGTGTGCTCTCTTCATTTCGAGTGTGATCATTTTACATTCATTTGGGTTACATTCCCGATTTCCGCGAGAACACAAAGTAATGTCGTAAGGATTTAAACCTTCCATTCCTTCTCTCTATTAAAATTTTATAATACATCATTGACTGAAATCGATTTGATTCCATAGTATTTGCTCTTCGTTTCGTATTGTTTTTAGCAGTTGAGTTTAAGGGGGCGTGGCATGTTCTGAAGTCTGTAAGTGTGACAGAAAATTGTGTGTATAGTTAAGGAATATTCATGGGTACAGAAGCATAGGACAATGAGTGCGACCACTGCTACCTCCTAACAGCCAAAGGAAAGAGGACTTACGGGGTTGCGTGACTTACTTCTATTTCTTCACATGCATTGAAATCAGAATTAGAAATCAGATGTGAACGCTGTTGGTAACAACAGTAACTTCGTCAACTCGAATCTGAAGAGCGAGGAAATTCGCACAGTTCATGCGAATATAGGCATTAGGTTGTTCATATGAGGCATGAACATGAAAGCAATTGTATTCATAGTGCCGGTATTCTGTCGTCCTCTCTGGTGTAGTGGTTAGTGTGATTAGCTGCCATCACCGGAGGCCGGGTTCGATTCCTGGCTCTGCTACGAAATTTGAGACGGGGTCTACTAAGGGGGGTCAAATGAGTGGAGGGGGGTTCCATTCCCTCCTCAGCCATCCTGAAAGTGGTTTTCCGTGGATTCCCACTTCTCCTCCAGGCAAATGTCGGAATCGTACGGTACCTAACTTAAGACCATGGCCGCTTTCTTCCTTCTTTCTTCCAATATTTCCATCCCCCCACAAGGCCCCTGTTGAACATAGCAGGTGAGACCGCCCGGGAGGGGTATTGTTTCTCTTTCCCAGTTTTATCCCTGACCCAAAGTCTCACACTCCTGAACACTGTCCTTGAGTCGGTAGAGATGGGATCCCTCGCTGAGTCGGAGCGAAAAACCAACCCTGCAGAGAAAACGGATTAAGAAAGAAAGAAAGAAAGAAAGAAAGAAAGAAAGAAAGAAGGAAAGAAATAATGTAGTGATTACAAGTCACGAGTAATTCAATTACTTGTCAACTCTGGTTAACCAATTTGTATAGCGCCACAGCAAGTAGTGGAGACTTAGCACGTGCTGTAAAGGTAGCAGGGGTGTGTATATATATATATTTGTTTACTTGCCAAGGTCATGAACACTGAGTTATGATTCATCCGCTTGACGTGCGCATTCTTCAGTCTGACAGTCTCTTCAGTGTCAGTAGTATAATACAGGGATTCGGCGGCCACCTCATCCTCCGGCTCTCGGGAGAGGCCTCCACCTCCCGCGGGAAATTTGAATTTTGACGCGAGATTTGAATTTGTAAACAAAGCCATGTGCTTTTTAACAGCTGTCATCGACAACAACGCATCCTAACCTCACTGCTGCCATCTTGACGGGCCTAAACCTCAGTGGTACCAACTTAACCTAACTAGCGCGAGATTTGAATCGGTAAACAAAGCCACGTGCTTTTTGACAGCCACGTGCTTTTTGACAGACAACAACGCATCGCTAACCTCAGTACTGCCATCTTGACGGGCCTAAACCTCAGAGGTACCAACTTAACCTCACAAGCGCGAGATTTGAATTGGTAAACAAATCCACGTGTTTTTTGACAGTCACGTGCTTTTTGACAGACAACAACACATCGCTAACCTCAGTACTGCCATCTTGACGGGCCTAAACCTCAGTGCTACCAACTTAACCTCACTAGCGCCAGGTTTGAATCGGTTGACAGCGTTCATCCGCCATCTTCAATCTATAGAGCAGAGTGCTGCCCTCTTTAGCTACTTACCTTTGAAATGTGGTGGCGGATAATTTGAAAAATGCTTTTTGACAGCAGCCATCTTTGAGCACCGTGCTGCCCTCTTTAGCTAGATACCTTTGAAATGTGGTGGCAGACAATTCCACGTGACAGCAGCCATCTTTGAGCACCGTGTTGCCCTCTTTTTGGTGGCTGCAAATTCCACGTGCTCTTGTTTGGAAACAAACTCACGTGCTTTTTTCTGACAGCTGTCATCCGCCATCATGCATCACAAACCTCAGTGCTGCACACTTTAGCTAGATACCTTTGAAATGTGATGGGTGCAATTTGAAAAATTCTACATTCTCTTGTTTGGAAACAAACCTATGCGCTCTTTTGAGAGCTGTCAACCGCCATCTTTAATCCAGAGAGAACAGTGCTGCACTCTTTAGTTGAAATGTGTTGACAGCAAATTCAACGTGCTCTTGTTTGGAAACAAATCAACGTGCTCTTTGACAGCTGTCATCCGCCATCTTTAATCAACAGAGCACCGTGCTGCACTCTTTAGTTGAAATGTGGTGGCGGCAAATTCCACGTGCTCTTGTTTGGAAACAAATTCTACGTGATCTTCAGCTGTCATCCACCATCTTTAATCAAGAGAGCACCGTGCCGCCCTCTTTGTGGAGGCGGATAATTTGAAAAATTCTTTTTGACAAGCAGCCATCTTTAATCCAGAGAGAACAGTGCTGCCCTCTTTAGCTACTTACCTTTGAGGCGGTTAATTTGAAAAATTCTATTTGACAAGCTGCCATCTTTAATGAAAAGAGCATCGTGCTGCTATCTTGCGGGAAATTATTACGTCACAGCTGTCATCCACCATCTTGCTTTGCTAACCTTAGTGCTGTCCTCTTTAGCTACTTACCTTTGAGGCGGACTATTTGAAAAAATCTATTTGACAAGCTGTCACCCGCCATCTTGCATCGCAAACCTCAGTGCTGCACTCTTTAGTCGAAATGTGGTAGCGGATAATTTGAAAAAATTATTTTTTGACAAGCAGGCATCTTTAAACTACAGAACACCGTGCTGCTATCTTTATCGTAGTAGCGAGCAATTTAAAATCTAGATGCTTTTTTCTAACAGCTGTCATCCGCCATCTTTAATCTAGAGAGCACCGTGCTGCCCTCTTTGTGGTGGTGGTAAATTCCACGTGCTTTACAAACCCACGTGCTTTTTTTGACAGCTGTCATCCGCCATCTTTAATCAACATAGTGCAGTGCCGCACTCGATATTGTAGCGGATGATTTGAAAAATTCTTTTTGACAAACAGCCATCTTTATTCAACACATTTACAGCTATCTTACATCGCTTACCTCGGTGCTGCACTCTTTAGTTGAAATGTGGTGGTGGTAAATTCGAACAAGTTTAATCATACATCGGCGGAGCTAGAGTAAGCACGTGCTGCAGTGATGACGTCATCATGCATGTTTAGACTTGTCCGTTTTCTTAAGAGTAAGTCGGTGTAAAGGAATGTGGTGGCGGTAAATTCGAACAAGTTTAAACATGCATCGGGAAAGCTAGAGTAAGCACGTGCTGCAGTGATGACGTCATTGTGCATGTTTAGACCTGATCGTTTTTCTTAAGAGTAAGTCGGTGTAAAGCAATGCAATAAGTACAACATTTTTGAATGCGATCAAATATTTATTTACAAATGTACTACAACAGTGTTCGTTTTTGCTGCTGACAATGTTGGTATGCTTCTTAACAACGTATGCTTCTGAAATGCCTCCTGCAACATTCAAATTAAACAAAACATTTAGAAATATATTATACTAAGTATGTTATGCTTAAGAGAGAAGATCATAAACTTCTTACCTTGTTGTTATTCCTTTTCGGAATCATCATCATCATGAGGTACTAGAGAAAGTTCATTCATACACTGTGTACAGTGTTCAATCCTCGGATATGGTCCATCCCAATCATCATCACCATTTTCTCCTCGAAGCTTGTAATGTCGTTGACAAGTTCTACATAAAGCTACTTCGATCGACATCTTACTGTGTAGAGGAATGATGCCCCAAAATTGATGTACGTAAGAGGCAGCGTACGTAGATAAAAATCCCGGTGGTAAGTATTGAATAAGATGTTTCGGCATCGAAGATCTATGTTTATAGAGCATCTTAATAGCCTCACTCACTCGTGTAAGATAAATAAGATGTTGCGTATGAGCATGCACATTTGCAGTTTTGTTCCATAGCGTACGATGTCGAAGCACACACTAATGAAAATGATAAAGAGCTATTCTTATTTATAGTCTCATAAAAATATTCGTTAGCGGATGGTAAGTTATATCACTCATATGAATAATAAGACAATAGGCTGCTGTGTTAGCAGGAATGTTTTCAGATGTTTCAAATTCTAAACGAATATCAACTGGAGATTCTTTTATAGATTCTTCATGATAAGAGCAGTCTATAACTACAATCGGTGCTTTATTTTTAAATTCTTGAGGTGTAAATAGCGGACGATCTTCTTTCTGATAATACGATGATTGAAATTTACAAAACATGTCATAGAGCATCCCAAACTTATTTTTCTCAAAGTTAATGTCTATGTTTTCGTAGGGATACGTAATTCCGTTGTGATATAGTCTAACGTGTCTTAATTTACAGTGATCAAACAGTGAGCTATCTTTTTCGTGATTGAATTTACGATTAGTTTGAAATCCAAAAGTAATGTACAAGGGCTTCTTAGTAAAACGTGATGTTTTAACAGCCCAGCTATGCTTGTTTGTAGGTGGTAAAACAGGATATTCATGCAGCTCCCAACTTCTAAAACGTATAGATAATGGTGTATCATTTTCTACAATCTTGAGCAATCGAAGTTTTTCACGATCAGATAAGGTTACATGTGGAATCCTCCACAGTATACGATGTAGTGTTATTTCCGATTCTACTGGTGTTTCTACTGCTTTAAGAGAATTGTAATCACTTCGATCACGGATTAGAATAAGCTCTTGTTTTGCGTTGATTATAATGCGTGTAAAGACATCTGCGAATCCAAAAATATGTTTCAGTGATAACATACCCGTAAAAGTTCCATCCTCATTAATCATCCAGTTGTTAGTAGCTTTTGGACACCATCCAGCCATCCGCAAAAGATTACTTTCTTCAGCACAGAAAGAAGGGTAGAGTTTCATTGCACTTGTAATACCAACATTCTTCGTTCGACCTATTTCAACATTATTTACTTCATATCGCGCTTCAGAAAAGAGAAAAGCTAGAGCACGGTTGTTTAGTTGTGAAGTGCTTGGTCCACTTCCACCCGACTTTTCTAGTCGTCCTTCAATATAGAGGTAGCTTTCATGTGTTAAGGTGTATACATCTTGCTGATTAATAATAAAAAGAATTTCATCATTGTTATTTAATCCAAACGTAAAAAGTGATATTAATGAAGCTCACTTCGTACTACACCTTCACGAATTTCTACTGTATTCGTAATGTCTAGCATTTCTTCCATTCTGTTGTAGTAGTGTATATCCTAAATCTTGGAGTATCTGCTTATGGGTATCTGTTAACTCGATGAGTCTCTGCACACATGTAGTATGTCTTCGGAATGTACACCGTGTTTTATAGATGATTTTCATACTGGTTTAAGATGTAGTTTGTAAGCTACGTACGCGTGCTGATCTAAATGAATAAGCTGATTATGTTTATTTACAAGTCTAAGAGTAATGTTGCTAATGTGTTTTACAGACACAGGATGATAAAGAACAACTGCTGGTTTCTCACAAATAGTATATCCACGTTCCTCTGTAACAATAAAGTCGTGCAAGACGTGCGAAGTTTGTAGATTACTATTCAAGTCTGTAATAATATTACAAGCAATGTTCACATTATAATCATCGAAGAGTTTTATAGGTTGATCAGACTCGTAACGTACGTTCGGTAGGAGCTCCCTCGATGAAAATCCAAGCAGTGGTCCAATCGAATCAGGATGTGATTTGAAGTCAATCTTAAATGATGATTCAATAACACATTTATGTGTAATGTTGATTAAAGTGATTGAGAACTTGTAATTATGATTATTAAAACTATATTCCCCAAACTGATCAATTAACGTACTTTCAATATAGTCGTGAATATCGTCTACTGTAGAACTACCTGAGGGTAGTATTAGCATATACTCATCGTAATAGAACTTGTTTACACCATCACGCACATTATAGATTTTATTGTAGCTTTCAAACGATACTAGTCCAAGACTATGCGGCTGATAGCCAAGTTCGATTGGTGGATTAAATAGACGGTTGTTTCAGATCTTATCCACGTACAGCAAACGTTCTTTCACTGTTCGTCATCACGTAGACACTAATGCACTTTCTCTACTGTCTGAGTTTGATATAAGAACATAAGACATAATCGTCCGCATATGCGTGTATTAAAGTTTTGCACACGGTTTTTATTGTAAACAATGTCTGCACTGCTTCCGAAATAACGCATGAGCTCAAAAGGAGGAGGTAAGTCTCCATACCTATCAAAATACCATACTTTAGATTTACGTTTTACATAAGCAACGTAATGAGTTCCAGGTCCACGACTGTCGTCCAAGTTAATTACGGCACTTTCACGTTCACGTGGGCGCATATACACTCCTCGAAAATAATGAATTCCTAGTTGTTTAGCAAACGTAAGAACTTCATCATGCGTTAGAGCTCGATGTGGCAGTGCATTCAGTAGACGTTTTTTGGAGAAATGTAGATACCAAGCCCTTTCTTGTATGGCGCTAGCTTCATGTTCACACCTTTGCCTCGTAACGCAATTGCCTCCATCGTCTTGTTATGACGTTCACTCTTTTTCAACTGTTGTTTCGCTTCTTGTACAGCTTTGACAGTTCTCGCTACAGCACTAGCACCACCTAGCAATGACCCTAAAGCTGCTAAGCCAGCAAACAGTGCAGGAAGAAATCCTCCTCGTCTTGGTACAGGAATAATTCGTGCACGTTTACTAAATATTGCTCTGCACTTTGGAGAAATTCTCGCTCTTGCTGCGCGTAACGCCTTAGTAATAGCTAGACGAGGATTGTATTCCCCTCGAATAGCTTCTTGCGCAGCCTTTATAACATCTTTCCATCTAACAGTTTTTACTTTTTTCTTCTTCTTCATGTCGTTTGGATATCGTTGTTTCACCATGCTGTACACGACTTTACTAGTCAAGAGCAAATCATAAACTAACCGTTGCCTCTTGTTTCGTTTAATATATATATTACTATTACGTACTTTATGATTCAGTTGTCATGAAGATTATAAAGCAGCAAGACACGCTACCTGTTACCGACATTGTACCACATCTATTACCTAGTTCTAGTACAAGTTCATGAAAACGTCATGGAACGTTGTTTCCTTTTACTGTTCGATGTATTATATCAGGTCCGTCGGGATGCGGGAAAACAAATCTTTTACTCACACTTATTACTTCTGTAAATGGTGTACGCTTCGAGAATATTTACGTTTTCGCAAAGTCACTCTATCAACCGCTATATACTATTGTACAAACTGTAATGCACGATCTAGTTAAAGATGGAATAAGATATTTTAAATTTAATTCGCATGAGCAAGTACCATCACCAGACGATGTGCTTCCTAATTCTCTTATGATCTTTGATGATGTTGCAACAGAACAGCAAAACGATATTCGTGCATTCTTTAGTATGGGTCGGCATAAATATGTTTATTGCATCTATTTGTGCCAAACCTATTCTCGTGTGCCTAAGCGACAACGCAAATGTTATTGTGCTTTTTCGGCAAGATGAGCGCAACATGCGACATGTGTATAACCATTATGTTAACACTGATATGACATTCGATGACTTTAAACGTATGTGTGCTAAATGTTGGTCATTACACCGTTACTGCATTTTAGTTATTGATAAAGAAAGTGATGTACAGCATGGACGATATCGCATGGGTTTCGATCATTTTATATGCATTAACACAGAATTACAGTAACTACTTGATTAAAAACCATCATCATGTTAACATCTAGCAAGGAGATCACAAAACATATCATCCAAGCTCGAAACAATATTCGACGGAAATTTAAAGAGCTTAAACGTATTCAAGCAGACACGGATTTATTTTTAAAAACACAACTAAGTACACCACTCAAAGAAATTTTTAATTCTACTTCATTACCGCAGTCTACTTCAAGTTTTGCTTCTATGCAAACATCATATCATAAAGAGAAGCATGAAGAAGAAAAGCATGAAGAAGATACGGAAGAGAAGAAGCAGGATGTAGATCAAGAAGAGGAAGATAAGGAAGAAGAAGAAGAACTTAATGATGCATCACCATCTAAGCGTGTTGAGTTTTTAACTACAGATGTTATTGCAGAAACACCTACTACATCGACGCAAAATCTACCATCTTTGTCTGAGGTTATGATTACACCAGAGTATCGCAATCAGTTTAGAACTTTTATTCAAGATACCTATGGATCTCTCTTTGCACCTTATATAGAAAAACTTTTTACAGGACAAACTGACACTACCTATGGTATTCGCTACGAAGATGACTGTTTCTGGATAGGAAATTCAAATGTTAAGATTAATAACAACAAACTCATTGTGTTACCTATAAACCTACGAAAGGACTCTTAGAACTTCTTTTCTCACGAATACCTGATAAGGATATAATTTTACAAGATGATCTTAAAAAATATCAAGCAATACTTTTTGCTACTGACGCAACACGACGTAATTACAAGAGAACAGAAGCTGTAAATGCGAATAAGAGTTACAAGTATCGTGAGTTTATTTCTAAGCTGTTTCCGACTGCACGTAGTCTTGATGTTATCTACAAGCCTTTGTTGCCGTATGTGGATGTAAGATACTGGAATGACCCAAACTTACTCGTTGAACGATTACAACTTTTAAGAGCATCGCAAGAGGCTGGTCACACTGGTCACGGATCAGAAATTCTAGAAATAGAAAGAGAACTACGTTATGCCGGCATTATTTTGTAATGGCTCGTCAAGAGACGATCTCACCTGTAAAGGTAAACATCGCACATGAGTTACATAAACCAGCACGTCGCACCTACTGTCGAAGACGCGTTATTACACGAGGAAAAGATGATCTCTGGCAAGCAGACTTAGTAGAAATGATTCCATATGCCTCTAGTAATAAGGGGTATAAGTATTTACTTATTGTTATCGATGTGTACTCGAAGTTTGCTTTTGCACAACCCGTGCGTTCTAAAACAGCAGCTCAAGTTAAAGAAGCATTTAAACATATTGTTGAAGAATCGAAACGCTGCCCAAGGCTTCTTCAAACTGATCAAGGTAAAGAGTTTTACAACAAGGATTTTTCTTCTTACCTCAAGTTACTTGGCATTCAACACTACTCTACGTTCAGCAATCTCAAGGCAAGTGTTGTAGAACGCTTTAATCGTACACTCAAAACAATGATGTGGGGAGAATTTACAGCACAAGGTTCATATCGTTGGATTGATCTGCTACCTAGACTTTTATCTACCTACAACGATACACCTCATCGCACTATCGGAACAAAGCCACGTCTTGTTACAAAGAATACACCTCGTATAAATGCTATTCATCTTGTAATTAAAACAGCTGATCCACGTCGCCATCGCTTTAAAGAAGGTGATTTTGTTTGCATCAGCAAACACAAGTCTATCTTTGCAAAAGGATACACACCTAACTAGAGCACTGAAATTTTTCAAATCAGAAGTGTTAAGCTTACTAATCCAGTTACGTATTTACTTCGAGATCTCAGAGGACAGCCTATTGAAGGAGGATTCTACATCGAAGAACTGCAGAAAACAAAATATCCTGATCACTATTTAGTTGAACGTGTTATTCGACGTCGTGGCAATAAACTGTATGTTAAATGGCTTGGTTTTAATAACAGCTTTAATTCATGGATTAATAAAGAGGATGTACTTTAAATCTTATGTGTGTTTTCTTTTAATCCTCTACGTTTCCTTTCTTCTAAGTCACTAGGACATGCTGTAGGATTAAACAACACCTGTAATATGTTTTGACAATTCATATTTATTTTAGAATATATATATACATTTTTATCCTTTGTTTATTTTACGGTCTTTGTCACTCAGTTTTCGTTTTATTGCACCAACAACGACAAGTGCTGCTATCTTCTGAGCAGCTAAAGCACTAGGTAATAACACACACACGCAGCATAACTTTACGAAGCAGATTTTAACAGCTACACGATATACTCTATGCGGGCAGCATGTAACTATGTGTCAGGCGAACGTGTTCTAGGGCCGCAGGGGAGATGAAGCATGAAAAAAAGAAGATCAATCACTTTATTGATGAGTCCACGCCCAACATGCTTCCTCATCTTTTTCCCAGCACGTTTCTTCACCTTTTCCTTGTTTACTATCTCCACAGCCATGATAAATGTTTATAAGCGAAGACAACTCGTTAGTTTTAGGTCCGTGATACAGTTTAATTAGTTGACATATACGGCACTGTCTCACAGAAGGTCTTCTACCTAAACTCACGTGTTCATGATGTAAACTACACGTTTGAACCTCTGACAAAACAGGATCTTGAGTCCACTCACGAGGCACCTTATCCCAAATCTTCTTTACAGCATTCGCAGCTACATTAACCAAAAATGCCTTTGGTAATGCATTTAACACTTCTTCAGTAAAAGTGTTTAGTTTCTTTTTGCATGCATAAAACTTTACGATCGCTTTTTCAACTGCGTTACACTTAGTGTCTGTTCGAAATGACATGGTGTCTTTACTCTACAAATGTTTCTTTTACACAGGTTATTTCGACACTGCAGTTTACATATGTTTTTCACTTCCCGGCATACACTGCAACACAACCAATCAAAGAGCATTCATACATGTTGTAAAGACTGTTTACTTGTTTCTCTACTATGCTCCTCCGGAAGAGTTTTAAATGATGGGCACCCCAATTCATGCATGTCGATAATTTCACACGATGATGGTAGAAAATCACGCAACCATTCTTTCTTTTCACAACCCTTTAAAAGAACAAGATCTGCTCTTGACAAATGTGCATTCATCATTAAAGGTAGAAAACGATAAGGTATTCCTTTTTCTTCCCACTTCAAACCTAAATTGTTTTCAATCCACTGAGTCTGCTTTTTATCTTCATCTGTTTGCAAACAGTAAGGGAACGGTGGGCTAAATACTAAACTAACAAGTTTTGGTGCCCACAACACACTGCAATCTAACACAGCTACCTCTTTAAACACAAATTTGTTTCCGTTTACTTTAAAGCCTTGCACATCAACTATTAATGTTTTCGTCATGTTTGCACTCCACTCTCTATCACTGTTTCTCGAAGACTAAAGCTTTTAGTCAACGAATGGGTTTAGACATGCGCACCTACAATAACGTCATCGCTGCAGCATATGCAAACTCTTGTTTTTATGATGCATACATATTGCATTCCTTTACACCGAGTTACTCTTAAAAAAACGGACAAGTCTAAACATGTATGATGACGTCATCACTGCAGCACGTGCTTACTCTAGCTCCCCCGATGTATGATTAAACTTGTTCGAATTTACCGCCACCACATTTCAACTAAAGAGTGCAGCACCGAGGTAAGCGATGTAAGATAGCGGTAACAGTGTTGAATAAAGATGGCTGTTTGTCAAAAAGAAATTTTCAAATTATCCGCTACTACATAGAGTGCGGCACTGCGCTATCTTGATTAACGATGGCGGATGACAGCTATCAAAACATACGTGGGTTTGTAAAGGACGTGGAATTTACCACCACCACAAAGAGGGCAGCACGGTGCTCTCTAGATTAAAGATGGCGGATGACAGCTGTTAGAAAAAAGCATCTAGATTTTAAATTGCTCGCTACTACGATAAAGACAGCAGCACGGTGTTCTGTAGTTTAAAGATGCCTGCTTGTCAAAAAAGATTTTTTTCAAATTATCCGCTACCACATTTCAACTAAAGAGTGCAGCACTGTGGTTTGCGATGCAAGATGGCGGGTGACTGCTTGTCAAATAGATTTTTGTTCAAATAGCCCGCCTCAAAGGTAAGTAGCTAAAGAGGGCAGCACTAAGGTTAGCAATGCAAGATGGTGGATGACAGCTGTGACGTAAAAATTTCCCGCAAGATAGCAGCACGATGCTCTTTTCATTAAAGATGGCAGCTTGTCAAATAGAATTTTTCAAATTAACCGCCTCAAAGGTAAGTAGCTAAAGAGGGCAGCACTGTTCTCTCTGGATTAAAGATGGCTGCTTGTCAAAAAGAATTTTTCAAATTATCCGCCACCACAAAGAGGGCAGCACGTTGCCCTCTTGATTAAAGATGGTGGATGACAGCTGAAGAGCACGTAGAATTTGTTTCCAAACAAGAGCACGTGGAATTTGCCGCCACCACATTTCAAATAAGAGTGCAGCACGGTACTGTTGATTAAGGATGGCGGATGACAGCTGTCAAAAAAGCACGTTGATTTGTTTCCAAACAAGAGCACGTTGAATTTGCTGCCAACACATTTCAACTAAAGAGTGCAGCACTGTTCTCTCTGGATTAAAGATGTCGGTTGACAGCTGTCAAAAAAGCGCATAGGTTTGTTTCCAAACAAGAGAATGTAGAATTTTTCAAACTGGCGCCACCACATTTCAAAGGTATCTAGCTAAAGAGTGCAGCACTGAGGTTTGTGATGCAAGATGGCGGATGACAGCTGCCAGAAAAAAAGCACGTGAGTTTGTTTCCAAACAAGAGCACGTGGAATTTACCGCCACCACAAGGAGGGCAGCATGGCGCTCAAAGATGGCTGCTGTCAAAAAGCATTTTTCAAATTATCTGCCACCACATTTCAAAGGTAAGTAGCTAAAGAGGGCAGCACTGTGTTCTATAGATTAAAGATGGCGGATGACAGCTGTCAAAAAAGCACGTGGATTTGTTTACCGATTCAAATCTGGCGCTAGTGAGGTTAAGTTGGTAGCACTCAGGTTTAGACCCGCCAAGATGGCAGCACTGCCGATGACAGGTGACGAATTCGCAGCTACTGCGATAAAGAGGGCAGCACGGTGCTCTGTAGTTTAAAGATGACAGATGACAGCTGTCAAAAAGCACGTGGATTTGTTTACAAATTCAAATCTCGCGCTAGTGAGGTTAAGTTTCTACTACTGAGGATTAGGCCCGTCAAGATGGCAGTACTGAGGTTAGCGATGCGTTGTTGTCTGTCAAAACGCACGTGGCTGTCAAAAAACACGTGGATTTGTTTACCAATTCAAATCTCGCGCTTGTGAGGTTAAGTTGGTACCACTGAGGTTTAGGCCCGTCAAGATGGCAGTACTGAGGTTAGCGATGCGTTGTTGTCTGTCAAAAAGCACGTGGCTGTCAAAAAGCACGTGGCTTTGTTTACCGATTCAAATCTCGCGCTAGTTAGGTTAAGTTGGTACCACTGAGGTTTAGGCCCGTCAAGATGGCAGCAGTGAGGTTAGCGATGCGTTGTTGTCGATGACAGCTGTCAAAAAGCACGTGGCTTTGTTTACAAATTCAAATCTCGCGCCAAAATTCAAATTTCCCGCGGGAGGCGGAGGCCTCTCCCGAGAGCCGGAGGAGGAGGTGGCCGCCGAATCCCTGTATTATACTACTGACACTGAAGAGACTGTCAGACTGAAGAATGCGCACGTCAAGCGGATGAATCATAACTCAGTGTTCATGACCTTGGCAAGTAAACAAATATATATATATATATATATATATATATATACACACCCCTGCTACCTTTACAGCACGTGCAAAGTCTCCACTACTTGCTGTGGCGCTATACAAATTGGTTAACCAGAATTGACATGTAATTGAATTACTCGTGACTTGTAATCACTACATTATTTCTTTCCTTTCTTCTTCCTTCCTTTCTTTCTTTCTTTCTTTCTTTCTTTCCTTCTTTCTTAATCCGTTTTCTCTGCAGGGTTGGTTTTTCGCTCCGACTCAGCGAGGGATCCCATCTCTACCGAGTCAAGGACAGTGTTCAGGAGTGTGAGACTTTGGGTCAGGGATAAAACTGGGAAAAAGGAACAATACCCCTCCCGGGCGGTCTCACCTGCTATGTTCAACAGGGGCCTTGTGGGGGGATGGAAATATTGGAAGAAAGAAGGAAGAAAGCGGCCGTGGTCCTTAGTTAGGTACCGTACGATTCCGACATTTGCCTGGAGGAGAAGTGGGAATCCACGGAAAACCACTTTCAGGATGGCTGAGGAGGGAAAGAAACCCCCTTCACTCATTTGACCTCCCGAGTAGATCCCGTCTCAAATTTCGTAGCAGAGCCAGGAATCGAACCCGGCCTCCGGTGATGGCAGGTAATCACACTAACCACTACACCAGAGAGGACGACAAAATACCGGCACTATGAATACAATTGCTTTCATGTTCATGCCTCATATGAACAACCTAATGCCTATATTCGCATGAACTGTGCGAATTTCCTCGCTCTTCAGATTCGAGTTGACGAAGTTACTGTTGTTACCAACAGCGTTCACATCTGATTTCTAATTCTGATTTCAATGCATGTGAAGAAATAGAAGTAAGTCACGCAACCCCGTAAGTCCTCTTTCCTTTGGCTGTTAGGAGGTAGCAGTGGTCGCACTCATTGTCCTATGCTTCTGTACCCATGAATATTCCTTAACTATACACACAATTTTCTGCCACACTTTACAGACTTCAGAACATGCCACGCCCCCTTAAACTCAACTGCTAAAAACAATACGAAACGAAGAGCAAATACTATGGAATCAAATCGATTTCAGTCAATGATGTATTATAAAATTTTAATAGAGAGGAGGAATGGAAGGTTTAAATCCTTACGATATTACTTTGTGTTCTCGCGGAAATCGGGAAAGTAACCCAAATGAATGTAAAATGATCACACTCGAAATGAAGAGAGCACACGATCACACGCCACAGCACTTGACTACGCGCCTCACGAGTGCTGACTTATCACTAAATGTAATGGTGCTGCCTCCAAACTAATAGACAAACAAACATGTTTGTAGTTCCTGTTTAACACAGCTGCGAAGCGCCTTCATCACTACTTCCTCGCGTTCGACTGTACTCAGGCGCGTTATCACACATGTCCTGAGGTCACTGGAAAGCGGCATAGAAATATTCGTAGTTTGATTCAAAGCCATGCAGACGTATCGAGCTGTCCCGAGCTTGGTCCTTTCGTTCTTAACTTCAGGTCTTGGTCTGTATCAGTACGAGCTCATCATTCTTGCCTTTTTTTTTTTTTTTTTTTTTTGGCTTGTTGCTTTACGTCGTACCGACACAGATAGGTCTTATCGCGACGATGGGATAGGAAAGGCCTAGGAGCGGAAAGGAAGTGGCCGTGGCCCTAATTAATGTACAACCCCTAACATTTGCCTGGTGTGGAAACGAAATATCGTGGAAAACTACTTTCAGGGCCGCCGACAGTGGGGTTCGAACCTACTATCTCCCGAATGCACGGCCAAGTCGCTCGGTTTTATGATTACTGTTCAAATGTTAGGAATCTGCTAAATATGAAGTAAGCGTTGCACAGCAGAGTAAGTGTACGAAATAATAGGCTCAGCGACGTAGCTAGAGATGTGTTGCATTACACCACCTTGCACACTTTGTTGAACTAGCGCGGAGAGAGAGGAGCACCTAACTTCCAACCATTTAAAGGTATAAACAGAATTTTAAAAGAAATTATTCTACATTTCATCCAAGTGTGAAGCGATAGAATATGAAACGTGTGATTTTTTGTTTAATAGTGTGTTATTTTTACTGGTATTTTATAGCTTTACAGTCCCGTGCGAATTAATCTGAACGCGGCAATAAATTACACATTTTATCATTTATTTACACAATACACACCTTTAATACCTTCCAATAGCTAATGTGTCCTCCTTTGTGTTTTATAAGTTCTTTCACATGATTTGTCATTGATTGCACAAGCTGTGAGCACAGTTTTTCAGCTCATCGTCATCATGTGTTCATTCCTCGGGAACACCATTATCGCTGAGCAGTAGCGACGCTAAGAAGCTCGGGGCCCCACCGCAAAAAGTGAAAATGGGCCCCTCGTTTACTGATAAGGAAAGGTACAAGATTATTTCGAAGTACAAGGTTGTATATTATTACAATGCACAGTATCGATAATAATAATAATAAGAAGAAGAAGATACAAAAATTCGTTTTCAAATCCGAAGGGATTAAAATAATACACATATATGACTCTCTCTCTCTCTCTCAAGAAATGCGTATCGCAATTATAGTACCAAAACACGCTGACCGTCACGACATTAAGAAATAATCTCGATCCTAGGACCAAATAATTTACAACTCAACCGTCCATCGTAGGCCTACTCACTGCCGAGAGTTACAAACAGGCTCGAAACTTCAGTATTTAGTGTTCAGATAAACAGGATGTCTTTGTTATCGCATCTTCGCTTCCAGTTGGGTTCTCAGAACTGGCTAATTACTTCAAAAGCCTTGTTGATAATTGTAAGTGGCAGCAAGGGATGGTTATTGACAGAACAGGTTGGGAAACCGACATTTTTTGAGAATAACCTCTGTACTCCTACTGACGAAAGAAACTCTGCACTACGACGGCCTTTGAACGACTGAATTAAGAAACAGTCGTGCCCCCGCCACTGTGCTGGGATGACTTGGCCAATTAATACACAGATATTTATGTACACTCTGCTAATAATGAGATGCCAACCAAACAGCGCTGATGCGCCTTGACCTACCAAACGACCGCTGTTCAGCCGCGTGGTCAGCGCGACCAATTCTCTCGGCCGTTATTCACCGGGGTCACTGTCTCCCCGTCACAGAACTCTTCAATTGTAATGACGTGGGCTGAATGACCCGCAGCCAGCCCTCAGATCAGGGTAAAAATCGGCCGATAAATACAAAATTATGATAGAACACAACGAAGGTGCTTGTGTGGTGCGCGCTTGCATTATAAGGACACTGATACAAATAAACTATGTTGAAGTACACAACAAAATCTTACATTAAAATACAGTACAATACGATCAAGGTCAACCGTTTTACAGCGAATGGAATGTCCAGTTTATGATATAAAAACGAACTTTCGAGGCTGCTTAGAAAATAGATTCAAAAGATCTCTTGGTTCTACAATAATGTCTCTGAATGTTTATTTACTTTCTTGTTCATTTCGTTTTATTTATTTTTTGTAATATTGCCGTGGGGGAGGGGAGTTCTTACTCCCAGTAACACCCTTCCCCCCTTGACTAAGCCCATGTAAAAGGAATTCTATTTCTAGAACAGTTTCAGCGATAACATTCGATAAAAATGGTACTAGACGGCGTTTGTCACTTTGCTAACATAATAGATCTAGCGAAGCTACAGGCTACAGTTTAACTATGACTCTAACATCCATAAATCGAATTTTCGATATCTCGAAGGAATTGTCAGTTTCCCGATGGAATCTTAAATATTTTACATGTTATGTAATTTTTATAACTCGAAGTTCTATTTCCCGAATTCCAAAATCTCAAGCCCAGATGTAAAAGTTGTTTTCCGTAATTCGAAGTTACGCAGATGCGTACCTACTCGTTTGTCACTCATGAAACTAATTTCTGTGGAAGGAACCTGGACTTAAGTCTTCTCCTTTCAGAAGAATAAGAATTCTCGAAATTTTAGAGTGTATTGTTCCGCTAGCTGCACACCATAGCAAACTGACAGTATTACAAAGAGGACGATAACAAAATAATATTACAATGAAGCCTCGATATCTCGAATCACCTCGGGAGCAAATATGTTTCGACTTATCGAAATTTCGAGATACAGAGAATACCACTTTTGAGCAGTAGTGTAATTGGGTGGTTCGGCGGCCTCCTCCTCCTCCTCCCGCGGCGCGGGAAATTTGAATTCTGGCGGGAACTTTGAATTTTTGGCGCGAAATTTGAATTTTGGCGGGAGATTTGAATTTGTAAACAAAGCCACGTGCTTTTTGACATCTGTCATCGACAACAACGCATCGCTAACCTCACTGCTGCCATCTTGACGGGCCTAAACCTCAGTAGTACCAACTTAACCTAACTAGCATGAGGTAAACAAAGCCACGTGTTTTTTGACAGCCACGTGCTTTTTGACAGACAACAACGCATCGCTAACCTCAGTACTGCCATCTTGACGGGCCTAAACCTCAGTAGTGCCAACTTAACCTAACTAGCGCGAGATAAACAAAGCCACGTGCTTTTTGACAGCCACGTGCTTTTTGACAGATTTGTAAACAAAGCCACGTGCTTTTTGACAGACAACAACGCATCGCTAACCTCAGTACTGCCATCCTGACGGGTCTAAACCTCAGTAGTGCCAACTTAACCTAACTAGTGCGAGGTAAACAAAGCCATGTGTTTTTTTACAGCCACGTGCTTTTTTGACAGCTGTCATCCGCCATCTTTAAACCACAAAGCACTGTGCTGCCCTCTTTAGATGCAAAATTCGTCACCTGTCATCCGCAGTGCTGCCATCTTGACGGGTCTAAACCTTAGTGCTACCACCTTAACCTAACTAGCACGAGGTAAACAAAGCCACGTGTTTTTTGACAGCTGTCATCCGCCATCTTTAATCTATAGAGCACAGTGCTGCCCTCTTTAGCTACTTACCTTTGAAATGTGGTGGCGGATAATTTGAAAAATGCTTTTTGACAGCAGCCATTTTTGTGCACCATGCTGCCCTCTTTAGCTAGATACCTGTGGTGGCAGGCAATTCCACATGACAGCAGCCATCTTTAATCAAGAGAGCACTGTGCTGCCATCTTTAGCTAGATACCTTTGAAATGTGGTGGCGGCAAATTGAAAAATTTCACGTGCTCTTGTTTGGAAACAAACTCACATGCTTTTTGACAGCTACCATCCGCCATCTTTAATCAACAGAGCATAGTGCTGCCCTCTTTAGTTTGAAATGTGGTGGCGGTAAATTCCACGTGCTCTTGTTTGGAAACAAAGCCATGTGCTTTTTTGACAGCTGTCATCCGCCATCTTTAATCAACAGAGCACCGTGCTGCTATCATGCGGGCAATTTCGTCAGCTGTCATCCGCCATCTTTAATCCACAGAACACCGTGCTGCCCTCTTTATGGCTACTACCTTAAGCATGTAGTAGCGGGCAATTTGAAAAGTTCTGTTAGCTATCATCCGCCATCTTTAATCAAGAGAGCACCGTGCTGCCATCTTTAGCTAGATACCTTTGAAATGTGGTGGCGGCAAATTGAAAAATTTCACGTGCTCTTGTTTGGAAACAAACTCACGTGCTTTCTTGACAGCTACCATCCGCCATCTTTAATCAACAGAGCATAGTGCTGCCCTCTTTAGTTTGAAATGTGGTGGCGGCAAATTCTACGTGCTCTTGTTTGGAAACAAAGCCATGTGCAGCTGTCATCCGCCATCTTTAATCCAGAGAGCACCGTGCTGCCCTCTTTAGATGTAAATTCGTCACCTGTCATCCGCAGTGCTGTCATCTTTAGCTAGATACCTTTGAAATGTGGTGGTGGATAATTTAAAAAGAGAAATTCTACAGCAGCCCTCTCTCGACGCTAATTGCATAAGATGGCGGCTATACATGACTCCTTAAGGGTGCTTACGCAAGATGGCTGCTATACACAGGTTCTTATGAGACTCCCTTGGGATGCTTGCGCAAGATGGTAGTTATACATGGCTCCTTATGAGATGCCCTAGGGATGCTTGCTCAAGATAGCGACTGCTCTTATGGGACGGCTTAAGTGTCCTTGCACAAGATGGCTTGAGACGCCCTAAGGATGCTTGCGCAAGATGGCGGACACAAGATGGCGGCTATACACAACTCCTTATGAGACGCTTTAAGGGTGCTTGCGCAAGATGGTTGCTACTCTTAGCTTAGAGGCTAACGTGTCGTGCTAGTTCGATTCATTAAATTTAGGGCTTAAATGCAAAATGTTAAATATATCGAAAACGGTGCACCGTAGAGCAAAACGGACAAATTTTTTCTGCCTAATACCTAGGTTCGCAGTATGAGGAACAAGAAAACTATAGTCTAATGATGGGATCAACGGTTCGGTTCCTACTTAGGCCCTTTGACATTTGCTCTGTTTTAGCTTGTATTGAAGCGAGTCTTCGTAACATGATCAGGTCTAACTATGGTAGAGAGTATAACGTACCGTGCTGGTTCGATTCATTAAATTTGGAGGCTTAAATGCAAAATGTTAAATATCTCGAAAACGGTGCATCGTAGAGCAAAACGGACAAAATTTTTCCGCCTAATACGTAGGTTCGTAGTATCAGGAACAAGAAAAAACATAGTCTAATGATGAGATCAACGGTTCGATTCTTACTTAAGCCCTTTGGCATTGGCAGGTATCTATTTCTACAAGATGGTGGCTGCTCTTATGAGACACAAGATGGCTTGAGACGTCCTAGGGATGCTTACGCAAGATGGCGGACACAAAATGGTGACTATACATAGCTCCTTATGAGACAGCCTAGGGGTGCTCGCACAAGATGGCAGCTACTCTTATGAAGAAAGCTAGCTTAGAGGCTACTGCGCAAGATAACAGCTGCTGTTATGCATGTGGTGGAGGGCAATTTGAAATTCTATGTGCTTAATCAACAGAGCACCCTGCTACCCTCTTTATCTGAAATGTGGTGGTGGATAATTTGAAAAATTCTTTTGACAGCTATCATCTTTAAACAATGGCGACTATACATAGGCTGTTAAGGCCTTATCATTCTCCTCCTCCTCCTCCTCCTCCTCCTTCTCGACCTCCTCCTCCGCCTCTTATGTCAAGGCATAGCTTTATATCGAACAAGTTTAAACCTGCATCGCGAAGGCAAGCGTGTGCAGCGATAACATTATTATGCATGTTTAGACTTTCGAAACATAAGAAGAGTAGAATCAAACGCTGTACTCGATACGACATGTGATCAGAACATTGATTGATGCGTTCAGAAAACAAAATAAGTGATCAAGACTAGAATCGAACACTGTACTCAATACATCATGTGTTTAGAATATGTCAGGGGATACCCTTGTTCTAAGAAGATAAGATTGAAACATAACAAGACTAGAATAGAACACTGTAATCGATGTTGCTAACTTCAACATTTGATCAGAACATTGATTGATGTGTTCAGAACACAAAATAAGTGATCATGACTAGAATCGAACACTGTACTCGATACAACATGTGATCAGAACATTGATCGATGTGTTCAGAACACAAAATAAGTGATCAAGACTAGAATCGAACACTGTACTCAATACAACATGTGTTTAGAACATGTTAGGGGGTACCCTTGTTCTAAGAAGATCAGAATGAAACATAGCAAGACTGTAATCGATGTTGTTAACCTCAACATATGATCAGAACATTGTTTGATGTGTTCAGAGCAAAAGTACAATTTTGATGATTTGCTTAGTGTAAAATCAAAAACTATGGAAACACACTGTGCACATATCGCATAGCTAACTCGCTCAGTAAGCAATATTGCAAAACTACAACTTCAATGATTTGCCTAGTGTAAAAATTTAAAAAAAACACACTGTACCCATACTGCGCAGCTAACTCGCTCGGTAAACGATATAGCAAAAGTATAACTTCAAATTATTTACCTTCTATCATTCGTCTTGTGTGAAAATCAGTCGAACAAGTTATCGCATAAACATGTAACGTGAAATATCAGTCAATCTGTTGGCATGGGTTACAAGCATGTAGCTTATGCGGGAAGTAAAATTAAACGGAACGCTAGTGCTATAAGAAATACTCTGCTTACATTTAAGTCCCTAGCTGTTGAACAAGTTATTACATAAATATGTAACATGAAATATCGGTTCGGAAACATATTGTTTCAAGGATGAAAGGACTTTTCCTCCTCCTTACCGCACATTCCTTGTAGGGCTAAGGGGCTACTGGGCTAAAGGGCTAATGGGCAAAAGGGCTAAAGGGCTAATGGGCTAAAGGGCTAAAGGGCTAAAGGGCTGAAGGAGCAACAACCTCATCGATCGCTATCAGCAAGAACGCTTGTACTTTGTTAAGTGTAGAAAATTAATCTTTATTTGTAAATGGTTTCATGTTCAGAAAAAGGAATGGAACCTGGGGGTTACGTCTTACCTAATAAAATCTCCGAGGTGCGATGAGTTACGTTTTTCGAACTAGTGTTTGGAACACTGAACTTTTCAAGATGATAGCAGAGAGTTTAGCAATGTTCTGTTGTTGGATTATAAATTCCGCGCTACAACATGCATACGGTGGCAGCCCTTGAGGTTTACTGCCGTAAAGATGACAAGAGTTAGGTTAACAATGTTCCGTTGTTGGATTTTAAATCCCGCGCTATAACATGCATAAGGTGGCAGCCTTGAGGTTTACCGCCATAAAGATGACAGCAGTGAGGTTAGCGACGCTCTATTGTCCTTCAAAGTGAGGTTAGGGTTCGTCAAGAAGACAGCTGTCAAAAAAAAAGCACGTGGCTATGTTTACCAAACAAGAGCACGTGGTCGTGACGTCACGGTCACGTAGTATGCTGCCTCAGCATGCAAGGTTCAATGTCTACACCTACGTAGTAAACATTCTGCTGTGTTCACACGATTTTTTACACATAACTATTATTTATGCTTTAAGTTCATGCACATAGGCTATGCTAAGATAGCAGCACAAACACATGCGAACTTTGTACATTCTAATGGAATATGTTTAGTACTGCGTGCATCATAGATACATGATGTGTACACGCATTTAAACATGGCTATACTTAATGCTGCTGCTTTGTTTAGAAGATTTTTATACATTGCTATTCTTTATGCTTTAAGTTCGTGCACACACAAGCGATAGTCGTACGCTCTGGCAGGAGAAGTTTAGTACGATATTCGATACATACATTATCGATAGGTGATATGTACATGCTTTAGAACATAGCTCTTCTTTGTGCTTCACGAACAGAACATAACTCTTTGATCAGTTCCCTCTTAGCAGTGCTCGTGTGCAGTTGAGTTGACAGTTGCTGTGAGGAGGTAGCGTGGACGGTATAGAGTAGTGCTTTTGCGAGTGTAATACGTAAGTTATGGGGGAGCAAAGTGGTGGTGAGGAGTCTCCTGATCCTTCAACCCTCAAAGTTGCTCGGGAAGAGACAGTTCAAATGGAACAGGATGAGGATGATAGTCTAAGTGAGAATAGTAGTACAGTGAGTACACCTAATACACCCAATGAGGTAGTGAATAAAGAGACTGCTACTTCGAATTCGAAGACTGAGTCGCAGGAACTTTATCCTAGTACTCATTATGGACCTTTCATTATTTTTGTGGAGTCCACAGCATCAGGCAATGTCGGTAACATGCATCCTATGACCCTAGGTAGGACTTTCTATGAGAACAATATTCCAGGCATAAAATCAGTGGCCCGCAAGGGACGCAATAGGGTACAAATAGAATTTGTCTATGCTGTACAGGCAAATTCATTTTTGAAACACCCTATATTAGTTGAGCTGCAGTTACGGGCATACATACCTAGCTCTAATGTATTGCGGGTAGGAGTCATCAGGGGAGTAGAGAAGACCTTGACTGAGGATGCCATATTAAAGCACTTGAAGTCTCCTGCTACAATAAAATCTGTAAAACGTTTGAACCGTCGAGTTGTTAACGAAGAAGGCACACAGTATGTACCTACTGGATCTATCAAAGTGGTTTTTCGTGCACAGAAACTTCCACAGTACGTGTCTTTATATCAAGTGCATTTAGAGGTGGAGCCATATGTTTTTGCTCCCATCATCTGCAAAAAATGCCAGCGGTACGGGCACGTTGATAAGCATTGCAGAGCAACAAGTCCCAGGTGTGGGAAATGTGCATTGCACCATACTACGGCGAACTGTACTGAAACTTTCTTTCAATGTGTGCATTGTCGCGGTTCCCATTCAACTGGCAATGTGGATTGTCCAACGCACCAACAGCAGGTCCACATTAAAAAGATAATGAGCCACCAGAATTTATCTTTCAAGGACGCTGTTCAAAAAGTCCAACCTAGGGAATATAATCTAGTGGACACTTCTCAAAATTTTCCCCCTTTAAATGGGGAGGGGCAGACTCCTACACAGTCGAATCCCCGTAAGAGGAAATTCACTCAAGTAATTTTAAAATCCCCGAGACCAGCACCAGCCCCAGGATATGATAAGGAAGGTTACCAAAATTTGGTTCGCGAGCTTCCCCGCATGGAGATGGCGGCTTCAAGACTTACACCTGTTTACGGCGGCGCAAACCGTCGGATGGAGGCACCTTTTGACGAACCTGTTGCCACGAGTAGCGCATCCATGGTGCAGCCACTTTCGTCATTTCATAGGCAAAGAGAACATCTTCAAAGTGGTCTTTATCAATCTATTCAGCAATTAGTACAATTATTGGGTGATCACCCCGCGTTAGCGCATAATGTATTCCAGTTAAGGGACAGGATTTGTAATTTTATTCAATTCTATGATCAGAATCACTCAATGGAATGCTAGAAGTCTCATGAACAAGCGTCATGAGCTATATAAATTAATACAGGAAACAGTACCTCACTTCGTAGCTATACAAGAAACTTGGTTTCATCTAGAGACTCGCATCAAGTATCCAAATTACACAGTTTTACGTAATGATGGACCCGGTTACGGGGGGGTTGCCTTTTTGGTCCACTCATCCGTGACATATAGCATCCATTTGAACATTCAGGCCATACCCCATACATATGTTATAGGATTATATTATATGCATTTTTTACTTGTGAATATCTACTGTCCTCCTGAATTTTCCATTACTGAGAGACAATGGAACCAATTCTTTCAACAATTTAATACCGAACCATATGTTTTTATCTTTGGGGACTTTAATCTTCATCACACCCTGTGGGGAGGACATTTGGATACCCTTCAAGGTACACAGTTCCTTAATGAAGTAAATAACCATGCTTTCGCTATTTTGAATGATGGCTCTCCTACGCGTTTGACTGCGCCTTCTGCCCCTCCTAGCGCAGTAGATTTAACATTGTGTAAGCGAAATATGGTGTCTATCGCTACATGGCATACTTTGAGTGATACTTATTCCAGTGATCATTTCCCTATTGTTATTACTTATGGAGTAGGCAGACCTTTTTCTCCACCCCCCCACACTGTTTCACATAACATGATTCGATCTTTAAGGAGTTTTAAACCACAAATATATACTGCCTACATTGAGGACGCGTTACAAAAAATACCGGTAAATACTTTTTCATATCAAACTTTAATGCAGATTTTAACAGCTTATATTAACCTTCATCACCCCATCAGCGCTTCACCTCCTTTATCTTCTAGAAAACCTGTGCATGTTAAGTGGTGGGATGAAGAATGCCATTTGATGATTCAAACTCGTAAAGTACTGTTTCGACAATATAGGCAGCACGCAACACCTGAGCATTACTTCCGGCTCAAACGACACATGGCACAAACCCGCCGACTTTTCCATCAAAAACGGCGTGACGCTTGGAGGGAGTTTATATCGTCCTTCACGCGCCAGGTTCCGATTGCAGACTTGTGGAATGCCATCAGGGCAATCACAAGAGTGACGCAGCACTCCCCTGCCAAGACCATCCCAGGTCAAGTATTATCAGATTTTCTTGTTAGAGAAGCGCCAGATTTTGTAGTGCCACAGTATGTTCCTTACCAAGACCCACTAGACACACGTTTTTCCGTATTGCTACAACCCTGCGACTATCAGGAATTAGAAGCAGTACTCCGCTCATGCTCAAATTCTTCCCCAGGTCCAGATAATGTTTCCTATCAAATGCTCCAATTACTACCTATTCGCGCAAAGAAGGTATTACTAAATAGGTATAATGATATTTTTCGCAATCACAGTACACCTGTTAGTTGGAATGAATTTTTCCTAATCCCCATTCTTAAAAACAAGCAGTTACCCACAGAGGTAAGTAATTATCGCGGTATAGTCCTCGGTTCGTGCATCCGTAAAGTGTTTCTAAAGATCTTACTTCGAAGAATCCTATGGGTATTAGAATACTATAACTTGACGCCTCGATATCAATATGCCTTTTTTAAGGGACGCAGTACATCTGATGCATTTAATAGTTTTGTTATCGATTTACTTTTAGCTCGTCATAGAAAACATAGTACCATAGCGGTTTTTCTTGATATTCAACGGGCTTATGATTCCGTACCTTTGCACATCTTATGGGAAAAACTTGCAACTCTTAAGATTCCTGAGGGATTTATTAGCATTCTCCGACAACTTCTGACTTATCGAACACTACGATTTAAATCGACGCCTTGTACACTCCAGCCCCGGCAGGTAAGTAATGGGTTGCCTCAGGGCGATATTCTGAGTGGTATTCTTTTCGCTCTTTTTATGAAAGATTTTGAAACGGTCATTTTACGTCATGCTCGCATACAGGCGTATGCTGATGATTTTTTGATTTATTGTACACACGAAGATTTACAGCTCTGTAGACAACATATTAGTCTCGCGCTTTATGAAGCTAGAACATGGTTAGAGGCCCATGGGTTAAATCTTTCCATAGCGAAATGTCGAGCAATGATATTTACACATCGCAGAACCTATGACCGATCGCCACTTGCCTTTGATCAGTATGAAATACCAGTGGTTAACCACCATAAATATCTTGGGTTATTTATCGATCAAAAACTTACATGGAAACATCATTTTTTATATTTGCGTTCGAAGAGTGAACGGTATATTCAGGTTATACAGGCCGTAACCCGTAGGCAATGGGGGGCAGATCCCGTTGTGGTGCTATCTCTGTACAAAACCACTATTCGGACGATATTGGATTACGGATCACATATTTTCGACGTAGCATCTTCTACTAACTTACATATTCTTAACACTTGTCAATATCAAGCAATACGATCCTGTATTGGAGCTTTAAAATCCACACCTACCAATGCCCTCCTCGTTGAAGCCTGCGAAGCTCCCTTACAAGTACGTAGAAAAATACTTGCAACGAAATATTTACTTAAAAAGTTTTCATTCACAAGTCATCCTCTAATTCCGAAGTTACAGTTACTCTCGGAGTATTATTCAGTTAGGCGCCAGGGTTTAAGCAGATTGCCTGCATTGTTTCATGCATTTAATACATTAAAGTCGAAGCAGTGTACCTTAATACACAGTGCTACTTTACTACCCTATACTTTACCCTATCCGGTTTCTCATTTTAAGCCTCAAATCATTTGGCCTATGCGTAATGGCTCTACTACATTTCCTTGTCTGCAGGGGATCGAGATATGTCCAGTTAAACGAGTGAAATTTTCTCATATTCCACGAAGCATAAACATTTTTACAGATGGGGCAAAGAACATTAATGGAGTCGGTTCCGCTTATTATATACCTTCTCTAAATTTTAGTGAACAATATGGTTTGCCTAGTGTCTGTTCGATTTTTACGGCGGAGCTATTTGCCATACAGCAAGCCTTACTTTTTGTTCAGCGAAAGGGATATACGCGAGCTACAATCTATACGGATTCGCTGAGTGCATTACAATCTTTGGTTTCTGATGAGTTATCCTATAATTGGTATATTTACAATGTCAAGAGTATCCTTTATATGCTTGACAATGTCGGTATTTCCATAACTTTAGTATGGGTACCAGGTCACGTGGGTATCGCCGGTAATGAAAAAGCAGACTGTTTTGCAAAACAAGCTTCTCGTCTTCCTGTTCCGAATACTAACAATATGGTTCCAGCTTCTGATTATGTAGTTATTTTTCGACAGGAGGGACGTTCAGACTGGCAGAATTTCTTCCGACAAACTGCACAAGTCAAAGGTAAATTTTATTATCATTTACAACCAAGCCTTTTAGTTAAACCTTGGTTTATACGAGGATCTTATACTAGACGACATATTATTAACATCATTCGGTTACGGTTTAATCATGCCCTCACACCACAATATCGATCACGGTTCCATTTAACGCAAGATACCAACTGTTTGTGTGGTACAGATATCCGTAATGGCGATTCTAATCACATCCTCTTTGAATGTTCTTTGTATGCTAACCAACGTAAAAAACTTATGGCTAACCTCCAGCGACTTAAGCAGGTTTTTCCTACCAGTGTTTCTTGTTTGCTCTGTAATCCTACAGAAGAGATTATTAGAGTGCTAAATTTGTTTCTAGATGAAGCCAAGATCGTGTTATAATTTTGTCTATAATATCCAGTGAGAATTACTCATGCTTTCTCAGGTTCCATTTGAGTGATTCCTCATATCATTAGTGTATTACTTGTGAGTGCTATTTTGGATTTTTCGTGTGGGTGACGCTTTAAACGCAGTGTGATTGCAAGATTGGAAGTTTCCCGTATGACAACAGTCTATACTAGCAAAATGGGGTAGTTATGTGATATAGTGAAGTTTCGTGTTTTGTGTTTTTCTACTTGCAAGTTCAGGCATCAATTATTGATTTGAAGTGTTTTCATTTAGACTAGTGTGTTTACATGCGTAAGCGAGTATTGACTGGGTGAAATGTCGTAGACACAGCCCAATAAGCATCAGCAAGCAAGCAAGTTCTTTGTGCTTTAAGTTCGTGCACATGGGTTAGGGATACACACAAGCGATTGCTATATGCTCTAGCGGAAGAAGTCTAGTATGATAGTCGATGCATGTAAAATCGATAGGTTATGCTAAGATAGCAGCACACTTACACGATTTTAGCACAATCTAGTGGAAAAAGTTTAGTATGATAGTCGTTTCGTGCAAAATCATTAGGTAATGTGTACACGCTTTGAAACAAGGCTATTCTTTGTAATTTAAGTTCATGCGTACATGTTATGCTAAGATAGCAGCACAATCTAGCGCAAGAAGTTTAGTACGATATTTGATGCATGCAAAATCGATAGGTGACGTGTACACGCTTTAAAACATGGTTATTCTTCGTACTTTAAGTTCATGCGTATAGGTTAGGCTAAGATAGCAGCACAGTCTAGCGTAAGAAGTTTAGTACGAGAGTCGATGAATGCAAAATCGATAGGTGATGTGTACACGCTTTGAAACATAGCTATTCTTTGTACTTTAAGTTCATGCGTCTTAGTTATGCTAAGATAGCAGCACAATCTACCTGAAGAAGTTTTGTACGAGAGTCGATACATGCAAAATCGATAGTTGATGCGTACATGCTTTGAAACATGACTATTCATTGTACTTTAAGTTCATGGGTATAGGTTATGCTAAGATAGCAGCACAATCTAGCGGAAGAAATTTAGTACGATATTTGATGCATGCAAAATCGATAGGTAATGTGTACACGCTTTGAAACATGGCTATTCTTTGTACCTTAAGGACATGCTAAGATAGCAGTACAATCTAGCGGAAGAAGTTTAGTACGAGAGTCGATGCTTGCAAAATCGATAGGTAACGTGTACACGCTTTGAGACATAGCTATTCTTTGTACTTTAAGTTCATGCGTCTTAGTTATGCTAAGATAGCAGCACAATCTACCTGCAGAAGTTTAGTACGAGAGTTGATACATGCAAATTCGATAGTTGATGTGTACACGCTTTGAAACATGGCTATTCATTGTACTTTAAGGTCACGCGTATAGGTTATGCTAAGATAGCAGCACAATCTAGCGGAAGAAGTTTAGTACGAGAGTCGATGCGTGCAAAATCGATAGGTAATGTGTACACGCTTTGAAACATGGCTATTCATTATACCTTAAGGACATGCTAAGATAGCAGCACGATCTAGCGGAAGAAGTTTAGTTCGATCGTCGATGCATGTAAAATCGATAGGTGATGTGTACACACTTTGAAACATGGCAATTCATACTGCTGCTCTGCCCCCAAGACTTTTGAGCATAGCTAATCCTAATGCTGCTCTTAACGACGTCGAGCTAAGGATTGATTACGTGACCGTGACGTCACGACCACGTGCTCTTGTTTGGTAAACATAGCCACGTGCTTTTTTTTGACAGCTGTCTTCTTGACGAACCCTAACCTCACTTTGAAGGAAAATAGAGCGTCGCTAACCTCACTGCTGTCATCTTTATGGCGGTAAACCTCAAGGCTGCCACCTTATGCATGTTATAGCGCGGAATTTAAAATACAACAACGGAACATTGTTAACCTCACTCTTGTCATCTTTACGGCAGTAAACCTCAAGGGCTGCCACCTTATGCATGTTGTAGCGCGGAATTTATAATCCAACAACAGAACATTGCTAAACTCTCTGCTATCATCTTGAAAAGTTCAGTGTTCCAAACACTAGTTCGAAAAACGTAACTCATCGCACCTCGGGGATTTTATTAGGTAAGACGTAACCCCTAGGTTCCATTCCTTGTTCTGAACATGAAACCATTTACAAATAAAGATTAATTTTCTACACTTAACAAAGTACAAGCGTTCTTGCTGATAGCGATCGATGAGGTTGTTGCTCCTTCAGCCCTTTAGCCCTTTAGCCCTTTAGCCCATTAGCCCTTTAGCCCTTTTGCCCATTAGCCCTTTAGCCCATTAGCCCCTTAGACCTACAAGCAATGTGCGGTAAGGAGGAGGAAGAGTCCTTTCATCCTTGAAACAATATGTTTCCGAACCGATATTTCATGTTACATATTTATGTAATAACTTGTTCAACACCTAGGGACTTAAATGTAAGCAGAGTATTTCTTATAGCACTAGCGTTCCGTTTAATTTTACTTCCCGCATAAGCTACATGCTTGTAACCCATGCCAACAGATTGACTGATATTTCATGTTACATGTTTATGCGATAACTTGTTCGACTGATTTTCACACAAGACGAATGATGGAAGGTAAATAATTTGAAGTTATACTTTTGCTATATCGTTTACCGAGCGAGTTAGCTGCGCAGTATGGGTACAGTGTTTTTTTTTAATTTTTACACTAGGCAAATCATTGAAGTTGTAGTTTTGCAATATTGCTTACTGAGCGAGTTAGCTATGCGATATGTGCACAGTGTGTTTCCATAGTTTTTGATTTTACACTAAGCAAATCATCAAAATTGTACTTTTGCTCTGAACACATCAAACAATGTTCTGATCATATGTTGAGGTTAACAACATCGATTACAGTCTTGCTATGTTTCATTCTGATCTTCTTAGAACAAGGGTACCCCCTAACATGTTCTAAACACATGTTGTATTGAGTACAGTGTTCGATTCTAGTCTTGATCACTTATTTTGTGTTCTGAACACATCGATCAATGTTCTGATCACATGTTGTATCGAGTACAGTGTTCGATTCTAGTCATGATCACTTATTTTGTGTTCTGAACACATCAATCAATGTTCTGATCAAATGTTGAAGTTAGCAACATCGATTACAGTGTTCTATTCTAGTCTTGTTATGTTTCAATCTTATCTTCTTAGAACAAGGGTATCCCCTGACATATTCTAAACACATGATGTATTGAGTACAGTGTTCGATTCTAGTCTTGATCACTTATTTTGTTTTCTGAACGCATCAATCAATGTTCTGATCACATGTCGTATCGAGTACAGCGTTTGATTCTACTCTTCTTATGTTTCGAAAGTCTAAACATGCATAATAATGTTATCGCTGCACACGCTTGCCTTCGCGATGCAGGTTTAAACTTGTTCGATATAAAGCTATGCCTTGACATAAGAGGCGGAGGAGGAGGTCGAGAAGGAGGAGGAGGAGGAGGAGGAGGAGAATGATAAGGCCTTAACAGCCTATGTATAGTCGCCATTGTTTAAAGATGATAGCTGTCAAAAGAATTTTTCAAATTATCCACCACCACATTTCAGATAAAGAGGGTAGCAGGGTGCTCTGTTGATTAAGCACATAGAATTTCAAATTGCCCTCCACCACATGCATAACAGCAGCTGTTATCTTGCGCAGTAGCCTCTAAGCTAGCTTTCTTCATAAGAGTAGCTGCCATCTTGTGCGAGCACCCCTAGGCTGTCTCATAAGGAGCTATGTATAGTCACCATTTTGTGTCCGCCATCTTGCGTAAGCATCCCTAGGACGTCTCAAGCCATCTTGTGTCTCATACGAGCAGCCACCATCTTGTAGAAATAGATAGCTGCCAATGCCAAAGGGCTTAAGTAGGAATCGAACCGTTGATCTCATCATTAGACTATGTTTTTTCTTGTTCCTCATACTACGAACCTACGTATTAGGCGGAAAAATTTTGTCCGTTTTGCTCTACGATGCACCGTTTTCGAGATATTTAACATTTTGCATTTAAGCCTCCAAATTTAATGAATCGAACCAGCACGGTACGTTATACTCTCTACCATAGTTAGACCTGATCATGTTACGAAGACTCGCTTCAATACAAGCTAAAACAGAGCAAATGTCAAAGGGCCTAAGTAGGAACCGAACCGTTGATCCCATCATTAGACTATAGTTTTCTTGTTCCTCATACTGCGAACCTAGGTATTAGGCAGAAAAAATTTGTCCGTTTTGCTCTACGGTGCACCGTTTTCGATATATTTAACATTTTGCATTTAAGCCCTAAATTTAATGAATCGAACTAGCACGACACGTTAGCCTCTAAGCTAAGAGTAGCAACCATCTTGCGCAAGCACCCTTAAAGCGTCTCATAAGGAGTTGTGTATAGCCGCCATCTTGTGTCCGCCATCTTGCGCAAGCATCCTTAGGGCGTCTCAAGCCATCTTGTGCAAGGACACTTAAGCCGTCCCATAAGAGCAGTCGCTATCTTGAGCAAGCATCCCTAGGGCATCTCATAAGGAGCCATGTATAACTACCATCTTGCGCAAGCATCCCAAGGGAGTCTCATAAGAACCTGTGTATAGCAGCCATCTTGCGTAAGCACCCTTAAGGAGTCATGTATAGCCGCCATCTTATGCAATTAGCGTCGAGAGAGGGCTGCTGTAGAATTTCTCTTTTTAAATTATCCACCACCACATTTCAAAGGTATCTAGCTAAAGATGACAGCACTGCGGATGACAGGTGACGAATTTACATCTAAAGAGGGCAGCACGGTGCTCTCTGGATTAAAGATGGCGGATGACAGCTGCGCATGGCTTTGTTTCCAAACAAGAGCACGTAGAATTTGCCGCCACCACATTTCAAACTAAAGAGGGCAGCACTATGCTCTGTTGATTAAAGATGGCGGATGGTAGCTGTCAAAAAAGCACGTGAGTTTGTTTCCAAACAAGAGCACGTGAAATTTTTCAATTTGCCGCCACCACATTTCAAAGGTATCTAGCTAAAGATGGCAGAACGGTGCTCTCTTGATTAAAGATGGCGGATGATAGCTAACAGAACTTTTCAAATTGCCCGCTACTACATGCTTAAGGTAGTAGCCATAAAGAGGGCAGCACGGTGTTCTGTGGATTAAAGATGGCGGATGACAGCTGACGAAATTGCCCGCATGATAGCAGCACGGTGCTCTGTTGATTAAAGATGGCGGATGACAGCTGTCAAAAAAGCACATGGCTTTGTTTCCAAACAAGAGCACGTGGAATTTACCGCCACCACATTTCAAACTAAAGAGGGCAGCACTATCCTCTGTTGATTAAAGATGGCGGATGGTAGCTGTCAAAAAGCATGTGAGTTTGTTTCCAAACAAGAGCACGTGAAATTTTTCAATTTGCCGCCACCACATTTCAAAGGTATCTAGCTAAAGATGGCAGCACAGTGCTCTCTTGATTAAAGATGGCTGCTGTCATGTGGAATTGCCTGCCACCACAGGTATCTAGCTAAAGAGGGCAGCATGGTGCACAAAAATGGCTGCTGTCAAAAAGCATTTTTCAAATTATCCGCCACCACATTTCAAAAGTAAGTAGCTAAAGAGGGCAGCACTGTGCTCTATAGATTAAAGATGGCGGATGACAGCTGTCAAAAAACACGTGGCTTAGTTTACCTCGCGCTAGTTAGGTTAAGGTGGTAGCACTAAGGTTTAGACCCGTCAAGATGGCAGCACTGCGGATGACAGGTGACGAATTTTGCATCTAAAGAGGGCAGCACAGTGCTTTGTGGTTTAAAGATGGCGGATGACAGCTGTCAAAAAAGCACGTGGCTGTAAAAAAACACATGGCTTTGTTTACCTCGCACTAGTTAGGTTAAGTTGGCACTACTGAGGTTTAGACCCGTCAGGATGGCAGTACTGAGGTTAGCGATGCGTTGTTGTCTGTCAAAAAGCACGTGGCTTTGTTTACAAATCTGTCAAAAAGCACGTGGCTGTCAAAAAGCACGTGGCTGTCAAAAAGCACGTGGCTGTCAAATAGCACGTGGCTTTGTTTATCTCGCGCTAGTTAGGTTAAGTTGGCACTACTGAGGTTTAGGCCCGTCAAGATGGCAGTACTGAGGTTAGCGATGCGTTGTTGTCTGTCAAAAAGCACGTGGCTGTCAAAAAACACGTGGCTTTGCTTAACTCATGCTAGTAAGGTTAAGTTGGTACTACTGAGGTTTAGGCCCGTCAAGATGGCAGCAGTGAGGTTAGCGATGCGTTGTTGTCGATGACAGATGTCAAAAAGCACGTGGCTTTGTTTACAAATTCAAATCTCCCGCCAAAATTCAAATTTCCCGCCAAAAATTCAAATTTCCCGCCAGAATTCAAATTTCCTGCGCCGCGGCAGGAGGAGGAGGCCGCCGAACCACCCAATTATACTACTTTGAGCACGATATATATCTACGAGCTTATACTGTATACATTATTTTTAACATTATTGAAAATATACAAACAAACTCTATTTACGGCATCATTTTAATTGTAACCCTTATTATAGTATCATTTTAGCAGTAAAACAAGAAACATACCTCCGTTAACACGTTTGGAAAAGATCCGTTACTCTCATCTGTACTTTTACTGTTACCCTTCTTTTGTCCGGCTCCATGGCTAAATGGCTAGCGAGGTGGCCTTTGGTCACAGGCATCCCGTGTTCGATTCCAGGCAGGGTCGGGAATTTTTACCATAATTGGTTCATTTCTCTGGCACGGGGTGTATGTGTCGTCTTCATCATCATTTCATCCTCATCACGCCTACGGGAGTCAAATCAAAAGACCTGCATCTGGCGAGCTGAACTTGTCCTCGGACACTCCCAGCACTAAAAGCCATACGCTATTTCATTTTTTAATCCTTCTTTTCTTTTACATACTTTTCAACGACATTTACTGCTGTGGAAACACTGTCATTTACATTCGACTGACTCTGTATGTATGATGGAGGAATAGCCACTGCACTTAACGCGTTGTCTGCTGACGGTGCAGTTCTTACTCGGCAGGAGGGTTTGCTCGGCAATTGTAACGTAAGAGTCCACATTTATGTTAGCCTCAAAATCAGCTTCGTATTTAATATGCTGCTGATACTCCGGCTGTTCTTCAGGAACAAGTGTGTCTTCCTCCTCTTCGTGTTCTGAAGCTCCTGAGTCACCTTTCAAATATCCCGCTTGCGGAAGCAGTCTACAATAGTTTCTCGCTTCACATCAGCCCAAGATCTACTGTAGTATATTAACGTCCATTAATGACTCCTCGGAAGCAGTTCCTCTCAGAGTTCTCTGAGCAGCTCTATTCCTATTAGTCCATGGGCTGTAGACCACGCGCACTCCTGAAAGAGCACCTTAGAGGAGGGCAGTTGTGTAGGAAAATGAGGATTTTCCTCCCTTCACATTGAAACTTCTCGTCAATACCACGCAACTGAGATTCGTAAATGGACTTTATCAATCGCGACTTCGGGGGTTGCTTTCGTATGTGACCGCTAATTAATTCGCACCAAGAAAACAGCGAGGCTTCACCTATTTTCCGACCACTAGAAGTTTTAGTTTTTCGGTTCCCGTCGTATTAGTTCCCAGCATCACTGTAACCCTTTCTTTACTTGTTAACTCTTCCTCACAAACCTTAGTTAATGTAGTACAAAATTCGAGTTACAGAGTATTTTTTGCTTCAAGGGAGGAAATGTTTGCTTCGAGATTCGACTAGGCCTATATTGCTTTTACGTCCCACTAACTACCGTACTTTCATGGTTTCGGAGATGTCAAAGTGGCGAAATTTAGCCTCGCAGGAGTTCTTTTAGGTAGCTTGATAATAATAATAATAATAATAATAATAATAATAATAATAATAATAATAATAATAATAATAATAATAATAATAATAATAATTGTAATTTAGTATTATTTTGGAACTGATTGTAGGCTGATTACTTACTGCTCTGAATATCGAAGCAAAGATTGAAGTCTGGCTGGATAAAATATCGGACGAACACGCTGTGGACTCGGAGGAAGATAGAGACGCTGATGCTGAAGACCATGTCCAGTACTCTGATAACCAAAAGCAATGTTCAACCCACACAACCTCTTATGTTTGGAATTCCTATACACAGTGGCTTATAGGTTCATGTTATCTTTTATTGGCAGGTCAAGAAATCAAGAAGATGGTGGCTCAAGATTTGTTATTACTTCCTCAAGAGCATGATTGTCAATTCATACATAGTGTACAAAGCGGAAATGAAAGTAAAGAAGACAAAAGGTATGTCACACCTGAAGTTTAGGTCACAAGTAGTAAATGAACTGATACAGTCATTTTCGAGTAAGAAACAACCTGGCTATTCCCCAGCAAATGGGCGTGGAAGGAAGAGAAACGGGTCTGGCAGACAAGGAACGATCGAAAATACGGTGAGATAATCAGATATCATCAGCCACCGACCTGAGTCAATAAAACACATCGTCGCTGTGCACAGTGTAGTACCAAGCAGAAGGAGAAATGCAGTAACACGAAATGTAATGTTGCGTTATATAAATCTTGCTTTGAACCTTTTCACAAATCAGACACAGTATTTTCAAATTTTTCTACAACCAAAGAAAATTAGATTTGAGAGATGTTATTATCATTTTTATTCCATAGGCCATATAGTATGTTATATTATTGTATTATATTGATGTCAATAAATTAATACGTAGAGAGCGCATTATCATAAATATTTTTAAGTGGGAAATTATTATCCCGCTGCCCACACACAAATATTACCTATCTGGAACGGTCAGTGGGATAATAATTTTCCACCCTATATTTTATTAAATAAGGTGTAAATCCATAAACGAGTTGTACATCCCTAAAAGATCAGATCAAAAATTAGATTAATAGAGCAAACACCGGAAAAGCCATCCATCTAATTTTTGATTTGATCTGATTTTTGATATGCTCTATTGGTGGAAAAGAATCTAATTCCCTTCATGGGAACTTAGAATTTCCATTTGTACATCCCTAGCCATACATATATACGTATTTCATGTACAAATTAACCATAAAATATACTTGTAATACCCCCAGTCTTTTTCCCTATAAAGGATTAAGGAGGTAATGAGTGTAAGTAAAAGATTTGTCTTTCCACACCTCGATGGGCCAGATATAATACATCGAAGAGTAAAAGGAAACAACGTTCCATGATGTCTTTTTGTAGTTGTACTAGAACTAGGTAAGAGATGTGGCACGATGTCACTAACAGGTGGTGTGTCTTGTTGCTTTATAATCTTCATGGTAACTGAATAACAAAGTAGGCAGTAGTAATATATATATATATCAAACGAAACAACAAGGAACTGTCAGTTCATAATTTGCTCTTCACGAGTAAAGTCGTGTACAGAATGGTGAAACAATGATATTCAAACGGAATGAAGAAGAAAACTAAAAACTGTTGGATGGAAAGATGCTGTAAAGGCTGCACAAAAAGCTATTCGTGGGGAATACAATCCACGCAGCGAGAATTTCTTCAAAGAGCAGAGCAATGTTTTGTAAACGTGCACGAATTATTCCTGTACCAAAACGAGGAGGATTTCTTCCTGCGCTATTTGCTGAACGAGTGGCTTTAGGGTCTTCGCTGGGTAGTGCTAGTACTGTGGCAAGTACTGCCAAGGCTGTAGAAGAAGCGAAGAAACAGTTGAAAGAGAGTGAACGTCATAACAAGACAATGGAGGCAATTGCATTACGAGGCAAAGGCGTAGACATGAAGCTAGCGCCATGCAAAAAAGGACTTGGGATATACATATCTCCAAAAAGTATACCGAATGCACTACCACATCGAGCTCTGACCCACGAAGAAGTTTTTACATTTGCTAAACAACTTAGAATTCATTATTTTCGAGGTGTGTATATGCGTGATCAACTACCAGCACGCCCACGTGAACGTGAGAGTGCTGTAATTAACTTAGACAACAGTCGCAGACCTACGTCAAACGTAAATCTAAAGTATAGTATTTTGATAGCTATTGAGACTTACCTCCTCCATTTGAGCTCATAGGTTACTTCGGAAGCAGTACAGACATTGTTTACAATGAAAACCGTGTGCAAATTTCAATTCACGCATGTGCGGACGATTATGTCTTATGTTCATATATCAGACCCAGACAGTAGACAAAGAGCATTAGTGTGCATGTGATGACTAATGGTGAAAGAACATTCGCTGTACCCGGAGAAGGACCTGAAACAACCATTTACTTTAATCCACCAATCGAACTCGGTTATCAGCCACATGGTCTTGGACTTGTGTCATTTGAAAGCTACAATAAAATCTATAATATGCATGATGGTGTAAACAAGTTCTATTACGATAACCATGTGCTAACGCTACCATCAGGCAGTTATTCAGTAGATGATATTCATGACTACATTAAGAGTACGTTAATTGAACAGTTTACTGGATCCGTTGTGAGCAATTCAGGTTGGTAGTACCTCCCTGCTGGTTAGAGAGAATCATTCTTCCTCCAGCATTTCAAAGACTGCAAGAGCTTTCCTCTCGGGTGTGTCTTTGCGACAATTAAAGTCATCGGCTAATATTAGGGAGATTGATGTGTCAACATTCTGAAGGGCATGTAAGATAGATTCTATGACGGCTTCAGTTGTAGCCGTGGGTCTCATGTAAGTACCAGTGATTGCTAACTGTTTGAATATAACGATCACAGTGTTTTCTTCAAAATGTTTACTAATTAGTTGGCCTAAGGATGGCTTATAAAAGCATGATACTCCACCAGAGGGTGCAGAAGAAAAATTTCTGTGGCTATTAATAGGTTTTGGTCCATTAAAGAGCTAAGTTTTCATTATGGATCTTAGTCCTTCAACATTCCAGAGAAGTAGTTTCAGCTCGGAATTGACAAAACCGAAAAGGCCGAAATGTTATATCCTGTGGCCAGATTTCACTTCATTATACTTACTACCCCTCAGTACCTTTCAATGGACTCGTCCACACTTCTGTCATACTATTGTTATTCCTCTCCACTCCTTCAGTGAGTAACAAGCTGGCTATCCGGTCGTTTCCTTCGCACACAACTCTCCGTTCTATTCAACCATATGCGACTCATGGCGTAGACTTCTTTATAATGCAGAAAGTGCACTGTTACCATTCATTGTTGAGTAGAGGGAGAAGGACCATTGTCTAGATGTGTATTAAGTGAAATTAAACATCATTTTAAAATATTTTCCATAAACAGAACTTGAATTTTTATTTTCAATTCCATCAGCAAAAGGCAATCTCATTATCATAATTATTATGTTAAAAAGTGTTGTCTGTGTTTAAATAGTATTATTTTACATTATTGTAACAATAAATAGTGTATTAAGTAAGCGTTTGGTGTTTTTTTGATTTCCGGTCTAAAAGACTCCTGACGTTACACTCGCGGCTTAATTAGTTTTCAAATAAAATTTATTTTATTTTAATTTTTGTTTCCATTTCATTTGTTCAGAGAGGTTTATTACCTAGTTGTAGTTCCTCTTAAAAGAGAAACCACCACCACACTGTCAACAGTGAAGCTTGTTAAATAAAAGGAACATGAGAACAATGACAGTAACCAAGGTTACATTCTACTGGAAATTGTATTCAGGTGAGGACATGCTGTACTTCCATAGCACATTCTAAAACATGATTATATGATAAGCAATATGTTAAAATATATCAAAGATATCTGTTATAGCTGCCTGCTGTCATTTCTTGATGGATACAGTACTTTTGCATCCATCTCTTGGCACAGGCCAGAGCAAAGTGTAGCTTACACTAAAGTCCCAGTCTCATCCATGGCTGTGACAATATGGAAGCTGCTGGGGTATGGGTGTTGCTGAGCAATGGCATTCAAAGCAGAACCAGTGCATCTGAGTGTCATGAAAAGTGCGGCTCATAGGGTCAGTTGTGCTACAATAGCACTGTCTGGCCCAGTGAGGAAAGCAATGGCAAACTACCTCACTCCTCGTCTTGCCTAATACGCCTCATTTTGGTGCTGGCATTGGTTTTTGTGGTTTTCCTATAACTGCATAGCCTTTGGTGGTGATGTTTGAGGATCCAACCAGCCTCTGGGCTGATGACCTAACAGACACAGATATCTGTTATAACTGCAGGAGACCATGGCTTAATGTACAAAAGCACCACAGCTCATGATCCTGCTAACGGAGAACGATAAATTCAAAAATGAAGTTTCTCAGGGATACATTTTCAAAATAATTAACCGTCAGAATAATAAATTGGTCATGCTCTTGGAAGGATTTTTTCCACAGTCTCGGAACATAATGTAAATCAGGGATATTTGTTTCACCGTATTATATTGTTTTTAATGTTGCAGTATTATGTTCAGTTATTGTCATCATAATATGTGTATATATGTATATATACCTGTATATATATTACACAAGTTTTCTCCGATCATCAGTTATCATAAATTATAGTTTTGTTTTTATGAGTTTCGACTTGACAGTTAACCAGAAGTCAGACGATGGTGCCAAATTGCTATGAACACAAACAGCTGATTTACGATGCATAAAACAAACGGAAATGTATAAACTGGAATATAAGTCCATAATTAATTATTCTTGGTAGCAACATACATGATTCACGTAAGGTGAAAAATAATACACAACACATTTAGGATAAGACTACGAGATAAAAATATGGCAATGCTCAAACAAATAAAACGTGAGAAAATTTAATTAAATTTCTACTCACCATGTAGAATACCTCGCATTATTGTTAGATTCAATTTCCCGTAAAGAAGGAAATAATCCTACAAAGGGAACACACCACTCATTTCTGAGTCACTATCGGCATTGTCATCGCCTGTTGAGGTTTCACTCTAGCCTGACCCTAAAGAGATAAAAGTCTTCAACATAATCGTCTGTGAGACTTTCTTTCTCCCAAGCTTTACTTTTTTTTTTTTTGCTTTACGTTGCACCGACACAGACAGGTCTTATGGCGACGATGGGAGAGGAAAGGCCTAGGAATGGGAAGGAAGCGGCCGTGGCCTTAATTAAGGTACATCCCAAGCATTTGCCTGGTGTGAAAATGGGAAACCACAGAAAACCATCTTCAGGGCTGCGGACAGTGGGATTCGAACCCACTATCTCCCAGATGCAAGCTCACAGCTGTGCGCTCTTAACCGCATGGCCAACCTTCCCGGTCCTCTCAAGCTTTAATCATCTCGGATTTCGTGTGTCTCACAACGTTGCTCCAGTCCTCCGCACTTATACGGCCAATGGCTTCGAAAATAAGTCTTTCAACTTCCGAAACTGTGAAGATTCGGTTATTCTCAGATACATAATCCTTCACTTAGATACAAATCAGTTTTATGGCATTAAAATGGCAATGGTATGGTAGAAGGTGAACTACTTTATGCCCATGCCTTCTGGCTATTTCATCCACCACATTAACTGGGCATTGGGGTTGTTTTGTTACACAAGATGCATGAAGTCCCCCTTCCTCATATCATAGCGAACCGAAATATTGTGCTCCTTCAACCACTTAATCAACTCATTCTTTCTAGCCGCAATTGTTGGTGCTTTGTCAAGAATGACTCCCTAACATTACAAACAATTTTCCTGGCCTGGCTCCTTAGTGGAGTACTGCGTCCAAAGGGCTTTATTCTCTTGGGAGCTTCATCCTTAGACGTAGGCATCGACATGACAGAATATCAAATTCACACACGGGCCTAAAATTAACTTACTATATAACTACCGAACAAAATATTAAGCTAAGCTAATATATAACCTAGATCATTATTGTACTTTGTTACACACTATTCACTACAATATAACACGCTATACTATTAAAAATACTAAACCATGCATTTATAAACTCTACATTATGAAATACGAGTATAAACGAACAACCTAGCACGAAGACCGCCAAAAGAACTGAGCAGCACAATACAACACACAGCTGATAGCACGTGGTTACAATTAACAACAGATCGACAACACTGCTAACCGGAACTGGAGTCTATCGCGCTCTATCGGAGCGATCGGCTGCCTATGACTGGCTGTTGATTAATTCACTTACCCTCTGCCAAAAGGCAGCACTCAAACGTCAAGTCGAAACTTATAATAACTGAACTATAGCTCCCTATGTGAATCAGTGGTAAGGTGTATGCCTCTTGATCCCTAAATCATAGGTTGCAATTTGCAAAAGTAGTTGGAGAGTTGAAGGGCAAAATTGGCAACTGATACTCCATGGTGCACCATTGGCAAGTAAAAGATGTACGGTTATACATTTGGTGTTTGCTCAACAAAATTAAATTGCACCCGTAGATCGCCCAACCGGGTTCTGTACGGCAAAAAGAAATAATGCCTGTACATGATAGCATACGTAATGAGACTATTATTAGTCTATCAAATATGCGCAGGGTGAAATAGTTACTGCAATAGCACTAGTATTCGTATTACCAAAAACTATAATCTTTAAAGATCATGTAAAATATCAGTTAATATGAACCTTTGAAATATTCTAAGTGAGTTTATCTGTTGACTTAACATTCTACCAGTCGTCTATAGATTATGATAAAAAGTGCCATGCAACTGGTGATTGTTATAAAAAAGAATTTTAAGACTGGGCCTAAAAGAATATGATACATTGCAGTTAAACCGCATTTGATATTGGCTGCCTTTCCAGGCTTTTGAAGTTTCATGAGTCTATTAAAAAGTACAACACCAATCATTTATTATATATTAACCCGCGGCAACTCACATGGCAGGAAAAAGACCACATGGTGGCTCTTTAACTCTGCAGACCGGTTACCTCCTCCACAATATCCATGGTGGTAGTATTACCTAGCAAATCTGCTGTTGCAGCAGTCCCGCGGTCAGCAGGAGTCTTGTCCGGAGTGAGGACTGTTAGACTGTGGTGCTTTAGATCATGCACGGGCTCTCACGTAACAATTGTTGTAATCTTTTGGACCATGCGCGAGTGCTCGTGTGCTATAATTTGTGTTACCAAGATTAATTCAGTTGAACAAGAAAACATTGTCAGGTTGCTTGAAACTGTTGAAAAAGAGGAATTACATAATTAAGAACTAGAAAGAGAACTAGACGCACTTAAAAGGAAAACAAAAGTGATGAAGAACTGTATTCAAAGGAAGAGGCAGACGATGTAGAAGATGTTGTTGAGAATTATGACCACAACATCGACACTAAAGAATCTGCTGACTCTGAAGATGAAGAAATGAATGTGAATCAGTGCAATATTCCTCAATATACTGGAAGAGATATTACTACAGCATGGAATGTGCGCTGTGAAGCAAACTCTGCCCGCAGGTGTACCAGACGGCGTAATAATGTTATTCACCTGCCTGCCAACCAACCGAGCCAGAAATGTCACTTACCATTGGAATTGTGAATGCTCTGTTTCCCGGATGATTCACTGGACCATATTGTTCAGTACACTAATATTTGCATTGCACAGTCAAGAGAAAATTATGAGAGAGACAGGGGTACTGTCGATACTAATAGAGCTGAGATGAATTCGGTCATCGGATTGTTGTACTTAGCTGGGGTACTAAAATCTTCTGACACTAATGTGAGACATTTATAGGCAACAGACAGAATTGGTGTAGAACAATTCTGTACTACTATGAGTCAGGAGAGATTATAATTCCTTCTGCCAGCTATTCAGTTTGATTACTCAATGACCACCTTCTAGACCAATCACTAGTTGGTCATGGTTCACAAACTAAGACGGGACTACAATACCGGACACTACAAAACATCAGTCTAATTTTAAAGCACTTGCCAGATGATGGTAAATCTGAAGGTAGGATTTTCCCTTGTTGGACATTGCTGTATGTAACATTGTTAATATGAACGTGCATGTCTGCGTTGCTCAGAGAATTAATGGATTCTTCAATACAATGGTAACTTTTGTAAGCACTCTGATGCTGATCTTGGTTATAATACGGTACAGGAGAAAAGGGAGGGAAGGTTCTCAATCATCAGTGATTGATTGTTAAGTGATTCAGAAAAGGAGATTTAAATGTATGATCTGCATGCATCACATGTTCTGCTCCACATGACTTTAAATTTTAACATATTCTCAGACAGGAATGCAGCAATCCCTCAATATCTTCATTTAGAGATATCCTTAAACAGCTCCTACATGTGGTCGAGTAAAAAACTGTGTATTTTTAGTGTTGAAAATACTTCTCAGCAGACAATGCTACGAAAAACGTAAAATTAAGCAATTTCCTCGATTGTGCCAAAAGTTGAAGGGCTAAAGGACCTAGAAAAGTTCCAAATTGTGAGTCTTGAAAAGCTCTATCAAAATAAGAAAACAAATTTGGAAAATCACTTCCGGCCTGAATGCAGTTACGAAGAAACCGCCTAAAATCGCTTGTTTCTTTAATTGTTTCCTTTTGTATTCAAATCCTACCAAATTAACTTATTTACATAATTCTTTCTATAATGTGTTCCTTAGTTCAATACACTCAAGTGGTTTTTGATTTTTAATCTGCACACTGAATGTAATTATAAGGGCTTAAGTAAAACTCTGCATTGACTCACATTAGCACTCATAGTGGTAGAAAAAGACAAACTGCTGATCTAATTTGACCGGAAAACGATGATTAAGAAGAGGATTGTAATTGTAGGTATAAATAAAGAATGTACTCTCATACATTATTACATTTTATTTACCTAAAATGCATAGCTCTTATCCCTAGGATGGTTTCACTATAGAGTTGTTTGCCTGAAGGAATCACATTGGCGATTCCCTAGCCAGGTAAAGATCCAAATCTTTTGTATAGTTACAGGCCAACATGTCTTACAAATTGGCTTGAAAAGATGGTGAACTGGCCATGGGAAAGGACTACCAGTGTAGTTTTCACTCTCATCGAACTGCCAGCAATAACCTGGTCTGACTGGAGAATGTCACTCAGGAAGCCTTTCTCTGGAAGGAACACGTAGTGGCTGTGGTTTTTGACCTGGAAAAATATTATGACACTACTTGGCAATATGGGATTACCTCCAGACTACACCAATGGGCATTTTAGGGAAAGTTGCCAATGTTTTTTGGGGACTTCATGCCCTTCTGGCTCTTTCAAGTCCTAATAGGGAATGCTTTTTCTCAATATTACTTTCCAAGAAAATGGAGTACCACAGGGATTTTTAATGAGTGTCACGCTGTCAGTAGCGAGAGTGACTGCTAGTAAAAACAGGTGGAAACATTGGCAGGAGAATATTCTGAATGAGGAGATAAATGCTGTTAGAGATAAACTCGATGGATGAAACTGGCTTTGGTGGTGAGGATAATTTGAGGCAAATGGCAGAAGAGGTTACCTCGGAGGTTACTGAACTCAGCCATGGATAGCACAAAATATAAATTTCATGTTTCCATATTGATAGCTAAACTAATAATCTTTAAATCACTATAAGAATGATTTATCATGAACCAATATCCTCCTTATTTAATTACATTATGGTATAATGTGAATTAAAAAAATAGATGTCACATTTGTCACATACATACATGATTTGATCCTAATTGGATCTTCTTCAGCAGAATGCTTAAAGCTGGCATATACATATCATAGTTAAAACATTTTAAATTTAAGCCAGAATGATGTTATAAATATTAAAATGTTCTTTTAACCTGTGAGGGGTCGTGTCCAGTCGTTTCAACCATTTCTGTTCATTTTGATCAATTCTTCTGTGAACACTGTTTATTACACTTCCAACCCCTCAGTACTTTTCAATGGACTGGTCCACACTTCTGTCTCACCACTGTTCTTACTCTCCACTCCTTGAGTGAGTGACAAGCCGGCCATCCCGTCGTTTCGTTCGCACGCAACTCCTCACGTTACCCATCTCCGTTCTGGTCAACCTTACACGACTCATGGCGTAGACTTATTTATAATGTGGAGAGTGCACTGTTGTCATTCATTGTCGAGTAGAGGAAGAAGGAGCATTGTTTAGATGTGTGTTTAATGAAATTTAACATAATTTTAAAAGTATTTCCCATAAAGAGAACTTGAATTTTTATTTGCAAATTCATCAGCCAAAGGCAATCTCATTATTATAATTATGTTAAAATGGTTTGTCTCTGTTTAAATACTATTATCTTATATTATTGTAACAATAATTAGCGTATTAAGTAAGCGTTTGATGCTTTATTGATTTCTGGTCGAAACGACCGTACACGACTCCTGAAGTTACACTCGGCCACGCGACCCCTCGCGGGTTAAAAGGTTGTGTTAAAATATTCAGTGTGCACTGTTATCCACTTGTCATGTTTCATTAGTTAAACGCACATTAACACATCATTCAACTGGGCAAAGAACGTTAGTGACAACTGTATTACTCACAAACACATGAGACTACACTTTTTCTGTTTCTTTGGCATTCAATTAACTTTAACTTTCTAATTACAGGCCATTAAACCACCGAGACATATGCAATTAGGGTAATCCTTACTGGCAGCGAACCAAATCACGAAACATCAATTAATAATCAGATACCGCCTAGTCCAATTAGCAGACTTGAGTCTAACTTGAGCAATCGGTGTGTGCGGACGCATGGTGTAGTGTGTGCCGTGAAATATGGTGGGAGTGGAACAGTACCGGGCCACGATTGGAAGGTGGCAGTGGAAGCAGAGGAAGGAGTTCAAGAACGGTTTGGTAAAAAGAGAAGAGATGGTAAAGATAGGCGAGGCGGTGCTGGTAGCAGCAGTGTTAGCTGTGCTTCTGGTCATTGGGGGGTTGGAATTAAATTCTGGCCCAAACACCAGTGGCAATTTCAGCTTGGAAGATTTGGCAGCACTGAAGGTGATAGTGGGGGAAGTCATACAGGAAACCTGCCCTTGGGACTAGGTGAAAGAAATAGAGGATATGATGAAAGAGCAGACAAAGGAGATAGGGAATATGAACAAATGGATAGAAGATAAGACAGAAGAATCGATGAACAAAACATAGTAATGAGAAAGAAAGAGAGCTGTTAAGAGGGAAAGTATAATATCTAGAAAAGGAGGTGTTGAAGATGAAGAAGCAAGTAGAAGTGTATAGCCAGGAGAGGAAGAAGAAATCTATATTTGTATATGGCGAGCAAGAAGATGAGAAGGAAGGCAAGGTGGACATTATTTGTAAGGTGGTAGAGATCATACAGAATAAGTTGAAGATAAATTTTAGTGAAGTAGATATAGACGATGTGGAAAGAGTGGGCAAGGCTAAAGGTCGCAGACCAATTAGAGTAAAGTTATTGTCTACCCTAATGGCAGAAATAGTGTTAAGAAACGTCAACAACTTACAAGGACAGAAATTATGGGTAAATAAGGAAGTGAAATTTTAGATACTCTGAATAGACATCTTTGGAAAGCGAGACAACAAGGGCTAAAAGCGCACATAAGAGGGCAGAGGTTAGTGGTGTCAAGTGGAAAATGGTTTAGAGAGTTTTCAGTGTCGACAATGAAAGCGATGAACGATCATGACAGTACGGAAGTGGAAGTGATGGCAGTGCAAGGTGGAAGGAAGGTCCCAGACCCAAATACGGATAGAATGGAGGGAAGTGAGGAGAACAACCTGGGAGCAAGCGGGCAGCGCAGTGTGGATTCAGAAGAAGAGAGTCTAGAAGAGGTGAGTGAGGGAGAGCCGCAAAAATTGTTAAGTTCAGAGTGCAATGGTCAAGAGAACAATAAAGGAGGTGAGAGGCGTGACAAACAGAAATGTAAAGCAGTTATGAATAAAGGAAGAAGTACAGTCTAAAAGACTTTTGGGGTAAAATGTACAAAGCTTTGAAGGATACTGAGGGAAAAGAACGACAAAAAATGTTTAAAAAAAGGAGAAATGGAAACAGAGAGTGAGAGGACTATAGTAACAAGAAGTAAGAATATGGGAGTTAATTTGGAAGGGGGCAAGGTAAGCCATAACTAAATTGGAAAATATGAATTGTGAATATTGAAGGGCTATTAGGCAATAAAACGGTTAAAGAAGAAGTGGAAAGTTACAACATTGTGGGACTCTTGGAGACTTGGCTTGAAATAGGAAAAGAGATAACATGGGAAGGGTTTGTGGTTAAATATAAATACAAAAGAAAGGGGAGTAATAAGGGATGCACCCCAGGAGGATTAGTTGTTAGAAGAAATTAGTGAATTAGTAGAGGATATTGAAACAGAGATGCAAGAAGTTATCTGGATTAGATTTAATATGGGGAGAGAAGAGGGAAGGGTTAGGAAGATAAGTTTAGCATTCAGTGCTTGGTCCTTAATGGGTTGGAGATACTGGGATTGATTTTTGCAAACGATATGATTTTGCTGACATTAACTGCAGGTGTGATGCAGAGAAGTTTAAACACAGTGTTGGAATATGCAAAGAAATGGGACTTGAAAATTAACGGGAACAAATCTAAAGTGTTAGTAACGCAGAAACATAAAGGAAGAAAAAAAGAAATGATTTGGATGGTGCAGGGAGAGAGGTTGGAACAAGTAAACAAGTTGGAATATCTAGGAGTGATTGTTAACAGAAAAGGGTCATGGGAGGATCAAATCAAAAGAACGAGGAGTAAGGAGATGGCAGCCTTAGCCACAGTCAAAAATTTAGTGGCCAAATTTCCGGGAATTAGCTATAAAACTTTGAAGTTAGTCTTAAGATCGGTTGTATTTGGTAGGATAGGCCCAATGTATGAAGCGGAAGTATGGGGGCTGGAGGAAAAGAGAGTATACTTAAGACAAATTATTAGTAAATTTGGTAAGGCTGTAATGGGGCTCCCTCAGTGCACAGTGAATGCAGGGGTGGTGTTAATGTGTGGGGAAGATATAGAGGTGAAGTGTGTGATAAGAGTTCGGTAGTTAAATATTGGATGAATCTGAAAAGAGGAGGAGGAGGGAGGGTGCTCCAGGCCGTGTACAAGCAACAAAAGAAGAGCATGTATAACGAATGCTGGGGGTGGAATTGGGGTACATGTGAGAAGAGGTTTGGAACAAGAAAAAAGCTAGAGGGCAGGAGGTGCTTTCGAGGAGAAATACAAAGGCAGAAATTGTTAGAAGAGTGTAGGCAAAGAGGATCGCTTACAGCTCACAAAAGTAATGGAAATGACAGAGCTAAATATTAGGAACGTAGATAGGTTAAACAGAAGAGGGTGTCTATGGTGGTTGATGGGGCTATACAAGAGTAAGTGATGGTTAAAGGGTACAGACAAGACATTACATGTATTATGTGGGATTGCAAGCAATGATCTACACTTAATAGGTAACTGTAAAGATACGGAAAATGTAAGAAATTAACTGTTGAGTGCCAAAAACCGGGAATTATTAGAAAAAGGGGATGAGCAGAGAATCGTAAGGTGGATAATCAGAGAATGGGAGAACGGAGGAGATTTAAACAGGTATTTATGTGCGGTAAAGAGAATTTGTGAAATAAAGTTACAAGAGGAATGTTCATAGAAAGAAAGGCTAAAGAATTAAAGGTGCAAAGTGAAAACGAATTTGAGGAGGGTATAAGAGTGATAAGCTTTTTAGAGATAAATTTTTATATGTGTAGAGGTGATTAGTGTGGTTAAGTGTGAAACGTGAGTGCAGGCTTGTTTTATCTGAGTGTTACATCTGGAGTTACAGTGAAAAGGTGGAAGGTGTATGAAGTGTAATTAAGATGGGGAAGTGGTAAGAAATTGTAATTGTGGAAGGTTTAATTGGTAGTGATAGAGCATTTTATTATTTTTATGGCCAAACATGGGCGTAAAATTGAACTAATAGTGGTAAGCAAGTTAAAGAATGGGAGTCATGATGTAACTGATGATGGACAAGTGAATTGGAATTTATCTGGAAGTACTGTAGGTCAGTACATAAATAATATTAGGAACTGCTAAGTCAGTAGGTGATCAGGTTGGCACATGCGCTGAGGATCACGAAATTTAAAGTCAGTGGATATGAAAAGCAGTGCTCTGTTAAAATAAGTGTGTGTACGAGTTAGATAGATGTAACTTATATGAGAGAGATGAAGGGGTAGGGTTAGATTTAGGTTTTATTACTTGTATTATATTTATTTTTTTATTTATCTTTGGGTTTGTATGGGAACATGTATTTGGGCGTAAGCCTGTTATGTTCAGCAAATAAATGTTCAGTACAATGTTCAATTAGCAGACTTTTAAATACTGAATCATCCAGAGAATATTATGACAAGTGGATAACAGATCGGACGTTCGAGGATCAGTCTAAAAATGCCTGAAGTCTGACTGATCGGACGTTCTAGCAAAAAATATTTTCCAACTTATTTATTAATTTTGATAATGTATAATACATGTTTTGGACAAGTGTTGGATTAAATAAGACTATACCAGTATACAACAAGTTGAACAAACCAAATATCGCCGGAAAGGATTTATGCTGATGGTGGGCAGTCGCTAAAAAGGTCGCAGTACTTCTCCTGTCTACAAAGGCCGAGGCAAAAAGTGGAATGAAATCAAAAAAGAAAGGAAACGAGTTATTTATAACCAGCAAACCATCTGTTATTTGGCAGTACAATTCATATATGGGCGGAGTCGACTGATCAGATCAAATGTTATACTGCTATTTAGATGAGCGGCGGACACTAAAGTATTGGAAAAAAGTGACATTTCACATTTTTGGAAAAGTGATAATCAATTAGTACATTTTGTATAAAGATAATACAGACTTGACTTCACACTTGCATTAGTTGAGGAACTTGCTGCCGACTGGCTTGGTGACCAAGCGGCAATTCAGCTCCCACGGACGGGCAATGAACCCCTTACTCTTTTACCGAAAGAAAAAAGAACACAACTGTTCCGTATGCAGCAGAATTAATACTAGTGAAGGTGGTAAAAGAAAAATGACAAGATACATTTGTAAACAGTGTAAGAAGGGTATACACCCATTGTGCCTCCCTAAGCACATTTGCTAGAGCATGTCATAAACATGTGTAAATATTAGTAAATAGTTTCTTGTAGGTATCATATTTTTACGGCAAAAAGTGATTATTGAGTGTTCAGTTAATGTGAAATAGACATTAGCCTAGTAATAACTTTTTACTTAAAACAAACCAAGTAATAGAGATTAGAAAATTTTATGTTATAATAATAATATTGTAACTGTAATATTGTGCATGAAATTCTATTTATATATGTGGCATAGGGAACAAACAAAATAATGCAGTTTTTTTTATAGTAAAAATATTTTTCTTAATGTATTTTGATCATGAAATATTTTTTTCATAGAAAGAAAATATTTATTTGAATTATCACTTCCTAAAATAAAAGTTGATAAAATACATCAATAAAATGCCATTCCAATTTACATAAATTAACAGAAGTTATTATAAATAATTTACTGCAAGGTAAAAAGTGCACATGGCGGTATAGGACATGAACACCGCGTATGAGGCTGGCGGTCAAAAGGTTAAGAGCATGAATGTTTTCTTAATAAGAACATTTTAATATTCATAACACCATTCTTGTTTCAATTTAAAATGTTTTTAACTATGATGTGTACACATCAATTTTTAGCATTCTGCTGAAGATGGTCCAGTTAAGATCGACACATGTATAGCTGTGACAAACGCTAAATTTAATTATTTTAAATTTACATTATACCATACTATATTGAATAAGGACGATACTGTTTAATAATAAATCATTGCCATAGTAATTTAAAGACTATTAGTCAGTCATGGATGGTAAGAGAAGTAGAACAATACTCAATTTTTAATGATTTTATGATGTGAGGTGTGGAACTACGGTAAACAATGCACAGAGCTAGCTGGAAACAGAGGATTGTGGAGGCATTTAGTTAATCCGCAGAGACTTGCAGAGAGAACAGTTACAGGTTTATTTTTACTTGATTTGTTATGACCAACTAAGGAGCGCATTTGAACTTATTAGAACTCATTTGTTTTTTCTTCTTCTCTTCCCAGTATCTCTTCGTCCTCTCGCTGTGTTCTGTTTTCTGTTGTTCAGTCCATCCTGTATTTAGTCAGATGGGCTTTGCAGGAAATTTGTGTTTGTGAATTAAGATTCTGAGTTTTATTCTATCTTGAATAGTTTCTTCATTAATGCAACTTGATAGATTTCATGTGACTTTTTCTCGTCCAGTTCCGATTTTTCATTTTCTTCCTAAGATTTTTCTGAGGATTTTCCTATTTTGCTTTTTGATTACCTTTATTCAAGATGTGCTACCAACTATAACAGTTCTTCACTGATTTCTTTCGGCCAATTATTGTGATTTTTCAGTGATAGGGCTCAGTTTAAAATTTTCTTTGTGAACCTGTAATTATCCATTCGATATTAGTGACCATAAAATTGTAATCACCATTTACTGATGATCTTTTCTGCAACTTGATAGATTTCATGTGATTTTTTCTCATCCAATTCCGATTTTTCATTTTGGTCCTAAGTTTTTTCTGAAGATTATCCTATCTTGCTTCTTGATTACCTTTATTTGAGATTTGCTACCAATTATAAGAGTTCCAGATGCATTAAGTGCTTCTGTTTTAACTAACTCTGTTATATGGCAATTTTGTCTTTTTTGATATAGTTCTTTTACTGTACGGTACCTGATGACTTGGTGATTAATGATTGACGGTTGAAACCTGATTTGTGCCGCTCCACCATCTATGTTTTATTTTTCTTGGTGTGGCACTAGTCTTTTGCAATGCCTGGAGTATTGAATATAATATGTCTTTTCATAAGAAATTTGGAGTCCTCTACTGGCTGCTATTTCATGGAGTTTTCCTACAGACTGGACTGCTTCATGTCAGTTGTAAAATAGATAGCAATGCCTTTGGCAAATGCAAGGCAATTGCCATGAAATTTGTTTTGGAGGCTTATACCTTTAGTTTAATTTTGCCATATCCTAATCACTTTTCCCAGAACTAAATGGATCAGTCATGGAGATAATCCATCTTGTCTGACTCCTGCTTTTATTTCAAATGGTTCAGAAATTTCTCCTAAAAATTTTACTTTCGATGTTGTGTCAGTTAGTGTTTGCTTCATCAATTCCCTTGTTTTCTTTCCATTCTTTAGCGTTTTTTCTCAGTATGCCAGATGTCCTGTAATATTCGTGGAGGATCAGGGCCAATTTGTTGCCACCTAATTTCAACATTTATGCATCTATTGCATCTTTATCTGGTGCTTTGTTGTCTTTCAAGTTCTGAATTATTAGTTTGAGAAATCCTATGTTTAAGCAGCAGATCTCAGATGTGACAAAAATGAAGCTTTTAAATAAAGGAAATATGAGAACAATGACAGTAACCAAGGTTACATTCTACTGGAAATTTTCAGGTGAGGACATGCTGTACTTCCATAGCACAGTTTAGAATATGATCTTATGATATGCAAAAATTAAAATGTATCATAAAAGTCTGTTATAGCTGTAGGAGATTGTGACTTATTGTAAACAAGTAGTACTGCTCATAATTCTACTAACCGAGAATGCCATAAAATGGTTGTAAAGCCACAAACATGCACTGAAAATAGTTTTAATTAAACAATATCAAGTTAACTTACCTACAGAGTAATTACACACTAAAGTACATTTCAAAATGAAGTTTGTTACAGATATTTGTTCAAAATAATAATTAGTTGTCAGAATAATAAATCAGTCATACTCATGGAAGATGTTTACCACAGTTTTGGAACATAATGTAATGCAGGGGTAGTTGTTTCACATTGCAGCATGTAAATGTTTTTTGGAGCGCTGCCGCTTCCTGATATGGGAAACGTGAATGTTCAATAATTTATTTTAAAACAACATAGTTAACCATTGGCATGTACTGTATACAGGTCAATTGTTTATATTCTCTCACTTCTAACAGGTAACAATGAAGTATTTTGGCAGACTTGCTAAAGAATGCCTTTATGAAAACTCATGATAAAAATAACAGTCTCTATTTGTTTACAAGCCTATTCAGGCAGTTAACAAGCAATTTATGCAAGTGATTACCTTACACGAACATTCTCCACAGACTACTTTGTTGCAAGATGAACATGTGTCAGAGGTTTTGTTCTGTTTACAATTGGAGTTCACTTGACATTGTCGTCACTTACGACTGACACATTGGACCTGAGTCTGAGGCTCAGGTTGAAGTGCAGGGAGTTCAATCAACCAGGATCTTGTCTTCAGAAAATCTGATCTTAGTTCTTTTATTACCTCTAGAATATAATCATGTCGAGAGATTCTCTGTCCCGTAACTTCCTTGTAGACTAGCCATGAATTTATTGCTGCTAGGTCAAATACGTAGCCACCTTCGGTATCCAGCCCTAGTGGTGTATTTACGCACCATTTGATCAGCTACATCCATACCATACTTAGTTCCATTATAAAATTCAGTAGTACTTGGGAGATTCTTCACTGACTTGAACACTCGGGTGTAGAGTGCTTAGCAGGAGCACATTCTTGTTCACTTTTCCTTGATATACTCTGAGAGTAGTGTGATCTTCCTTCTGAAGTACGACAGTCTCATACAGATTCATACATAATGCTTTTATTGACTCTGGAATTTCCTTCCCCACTCGATTGATTGTTCCAACGATATTAGTTTCCTTCTCTTTCAGTCTTTCAGCCAACTTTTCCGATGTAAAGAAGTTATCAGTAGTTACGTTTCATGAGGTATTAGTCCATCAGTTTTATGACAACATTGTCAGGCAGTGACTCATTGACAGGTTGAAATTGGTCTTTCCCAAGATAAGGAAACCCATAGCACACATCAATCAATGTCTACCAGTAGCCAGAATTCTATTCCAAATGTATCTGGCTTGTTGGCCATGTACTGCGTGAACCTGCATCGATATTTGCTGGGGAAGAGTTGTTCATCAGCTATGACATTGCTCCTAGTTTATAGCATGCATAACAATTCTCAATAAATCTATTCCAAATAGCAGACGACAAAGCAAATTTTTCTGCCTGCAAATGAGTGGATCTAGCTTTACAGAGATCAAAGCACGAAAACCTTAGAATTTCTTTCAACCTGTTTCTTGCCATAGTGTTAGTGAAAACAGGGGGACACCATAAAGAAGCCCATGAACAGAAACTGGCAAATAAGTTAATCAGGGAAGGAGGATTTACACAAGTAGTAGGCCTGCAAGAACCGACTCATCTCAATAACTTGCTAGATGTATTCTTGGTTAAGCCACGGGAAATTGTTGATAAAACTGAGGTAATTGAAGGAATAGATGACCATAAGGCTGTAATAATGGATGTAGGACTGGTACCAAAAAGACTTAATAAAAGGGTCACACAAGACAAGAAATTGTACAGAAAACTAAAGTTGATGAATTTGGGACTTAACCTTAAATCACAATTCAGTTGTTGGATAAGTGAAGGGAGTAATGTGGATACACTTTGGGCTAAATTTAAAGGAATAATTTGGGAAGGAGAGAAGAGATTTGTACCCATTAAGAAGGGTAAAATGACCTCAGATCCTGTTTATTATACAACGGAAATAAGAAAATTAAAAAGAAAATGTAGAATAGTAAACAGAAAAATCAAAGAGGGTAGGGAGAGTAGAGAAACTAGAAAACAGCTAGTGAGGGAACTGAATAGAGTGAAAAAGGATGCAAAAGAGAATTACATGAATGGCATACTTCAAGCGGCTAATGATCGCAAAGGGAAATGGAAAAAGCTGTATTCATATAGCAGGAATCAAAAAGAAAAATGAATCCAAATTCCCACAATGGTGGGAGAAGGGGGTGAACACTATTTAACAGATACTGAGAAAGCAAACCTATTTAGTAGGGAATTCAGAGATTCAGTAGGAGATTGTCAGGAGTTCGAAACCAAAACAGAATATAGAGAGGGAGAGACACATAGGGAAAAAAGAAGCTTCTCATTCACAAATAAAGATATTTTCAGAGAAATCCAACTGCTTCAGCAAGAAAAAGGAAAAGCAGAAGGAAGTGATCAAATTACTGGGGAGGTGGTACATGGTGCCTTATTTAAAATTTATCTTTGACTATGTCATAAATAATAGTGCAATACCAAAGGAATGGTTGGAATCTAAAATAATACCAATTTATAAAGGGAAGGTGATAAAAGGAAACCTGAGAACTACAGACCCAATCAGCCTGACCAATGTAGTTTGTAAAATACTGGAGAGTTTAATAGCAAAGTACATCAGAGGGATATGTGATGATAAGAACTGGTTCATGAGAAGCCAGTATGGATTTAGAAAGAAATTTTCTTGTGAAGCACAACTGGTGGGATTTCAGCAGGACATATCCAGGAGGCCAGTTAGATTGCTTAGCAATAGATCTTTCCAAAGTCTTTGATAGAGTGGAACATGGAATATTATTAAAGAAATTGGAGGGAATAGGACTGGATGTAGGGTTATACGTAGGATAAGAACATTTCTAAATTTAAGGATTCAGAAAGTCAAAGTAGGAAATAATGTATCACAGAAAGAGAAAGTTTGGAAAGGAATTGCACAGGGTAGTATAATCAGTCCATTACTTTTCTTAATATACGCAAGTGATTTAGGGAACAATATAAAATATAAAATAAGATTGCATGCAGATGACAAAATTGTTTATAGGGAAATAAATAATATTGAAGATTGTACAGAATTACAAAGGAACCTTGAAAGTATCCAACAATGGGTTGAAGAAAATAATATGAAGGTTAATGGAGGCAAATCATGTGTTACAACATTTACAAACAGGAGCTTTAAAACTGAATTTAAATATACTTTGGATGAGGTAGTTATCCCAAAAGATGGCAAGTGCAAACACTTAGGTGTGAGATTTGAAAGTAATTTGCACTGGAAGGTTCATGTTGACAACATTGCTAGGAAAGCATACAGATTGTTACATGTCATAATGAGGCTACTTAAAGAATGCAACAAAGAATTAAAAAGAAAAGTAATGTAAGTATGGTTCATCCATTATTGGAATATGCAAACAGTGTTTGGGATCCTCACCAAGAATACTTAATAAAAGAAATAGATAGTGTGCAGAGGAAAGCAGCAAGATTTGTAACAGGGGATTTCAGGAGAAAAGTAGTGTAGGCCTATGAGAATGTTAGAGGAACTTGGATGGGAAAATTTAGGTAAGAGAAGGAAGAAAACTAGACTTACAGGATTATATAGAGCCTATACAGGAGAAGAAGCATTGGGAGAAATCTGTGAGGGGCTACAGTTGGAAAATAATTATATCGGCAGGACTGACCACAAGTATAAAATTAGAAAGAATTTTAGCAGAAGCGATTGGGGTAAATTTTCATTTATTGGGAAGGGCGTGAAGGAGTGGAACAGTTTACCAGGGGTAGTGTTTGATCCTTTTTCAAAATCTGTACAGAGAAGATAAACAGCAACAGAGAAAATAAATGAAATGTAAGAGGACATTTGACCAGTGTAGGTATGTGTGTGAATAAATTAATTCCATCCCCTGGTCTATGGAGATTGGATACCCAAAGTAGAGGACTGCCTGCAGACCAGGGGATGGAATTATCAGATATAGACGCGATGAGTGATGATGAGGATTTGATACCTCAACAGTGTGGTAATATGTTAGATAGCGATAGTAATTCAAGTTCTGCTAATAAATGAACAGGAGTAAGTTTTTGCCACCGAGCTATGGCACTATACTATACTATACTATATGCACTTTACTACACAAGGAATAGGCACTAACTCGTCCACTCACGACCACAGCTAGAGCCATACTATTTAGTTATATCATACGCCCCTATAGTGCTACTTGTAAATATATCACAGGAAGCAAGCAGTGAGCAAACTCCGTATCAAGGTAATGAAGTGGTCAAATTGACTGGGTATAACGGACAATATCGGTGTTCTCTTATCATCTACGGATGTAATTTTTGACATGAATGTACATAACCCTAAAAGATTAAAAGTCGCAAAAGCACCACCTTGTGCATAAAAAAGTACAAGCGTGGGAATACCTTGAGATTGGCTACTGGTCAAAATGACTGCTCTGGCCATTCTAGTGTTAAGAGGATGTACAACTAAGCAAGCTTGGTCAGTTAAGGGTATCATAATATATTACTTAAGTTTTCTCAGATCATCATTAATAAATTAGCTCCCACTGTGGAGAAGTTGTACACTGCAGACATCTTGATTCTAAGATTGAGGGTCCAAATCTGCAGAGTTAATTATTGTGGGTAAATGAGGTAATCCACCTAATCAGTAAAATACATACCAGTAATTCAATTTATTTTAATTCTGGTACTAGTTTTGGCCTATTGATATTATGCATCATCAGCCATAAGGTGTTAAAACACTTAAAAAATCTAACTGCCCATATATACAGTATAACGAAAATAGGTAGCATAATACTTAAAAAGAGTTCTCATCTAATATTCAATATACGTTAAAATAAGTCACTGTTTTGAGGATGTAACACAACACTTGAAAATTCTTATGATCTACTGGTATACTTCAATAAAAATCACTGTCTTCAAGATCTATAAATAATTTGTTGAACACATGTGTAAAATTAAAAGCAATTGGTGAAAAATTAAGGTAGAATAGATTGATGTTAAATTAGATCTTAGATGATTATAATGATCTAATATAAGACAAGCCTATTCCCACTAATGTATTTCATCTTCTCTCTTGTTTCAGGAGAATAATTCAAGAAAGCAATGTAAGTATCGTGTTTATTTGCTTACTTTACCCAGTGTTACCCAAGTCATGAACTTTTCTCAATTTGAGAAGGATTAATAAATAACTTGCACAGTATATATGTCACAGAAATTCTGTAATAATTTAAAAAACAGGAACATGCATGTCTGTAAAGCTAAGAGAATTATCAGTAATAGATTCCTCAATAAAGTGCTACCTTAACCCATTAAAGTCACAACAAATTGACTGTAAAATGAGATTTAAGTTGCTCACCCCTAATTTGAGCATACCTGTCATAAAAACTATTGCAGACAATTCACTCAAATTTTGCATTCATGCCATTGAAGGTTATGACTTACCCATTTTTCATTCCTTGGGTGAATGCTAGCTGTGGTACAAGATTTTATTTGAAATTATTTTTAAAATAAGTGGATCTGTGTACTCTAAAAACATTGCAATTTCAGTCGGTGGGCGGACTATATATATTTTGTTAGTATTTCTGAAACACTGCTGTACCCATGAAATGGACCAACCACTACAGTATGGTTCTTTTGTGTCACCGGCCACGTGCATTTGGAAGAACCTGGCAATACACCTTCACTCTCAATTTCTTCAATATTCTGCTCACTTCAATAAGTTTCACTGTTGCTATCACTGTCCATTTTCCAAAATGTCATTATTGCCATAATCTCCATCTGAAACAATGTCTACTTGCGCTTCCAATCTCGCGAAAGCGGTTCTACTGCATAACAAATAAACTGGTATTCAACAACTACAGTGTCTGCCTCCAGCTCCCCACAGTGTGTATTGTTAGAAAGGGAATATAATATACGAAGATAAGCGAGGCACTGTGTCATTGCGAGCTGAGCTCGTCATTTGATTCGTGCGCGACCACAGCTTGTCATATGGGATCTTGGTTAACAGACTGGTTGAGTGGTGAGTAATTCAGCAAAGGGAGCTTTAAATGCATGGCCCAGCATGTGTCACATGTTCTGTTCCATATGACTTTTCATTTTAAAATGTTCTTATGAGGAATGCAGCCTTCCATCAACATCCTCGTTCAGAGATCTTAAACAGCTTTTTAATGTGGTCGAGTGTGATTTGAATATTTTATTTAAAAAAGATTATTTTGGAATAGCACATTGCCCTAGACTTCACTCAGTCTACACCGTGAAGGAGCAGAAGGTTGATTCCTAAGGGCTTACCCTTCTATTACTTTTGGTGGGAAGGTTATGAAAAGTAGAACTCCATAAATATAAAGGTAGGAACTTAAACCTAATAAATACATTTTTTTCTTATAAGGTACCTAAAATACTTCATATTTAACACTTCATATTTAATATTTTAAGTACCTTATAATAAATAAATAAATAAATAAATATATTGATTTAAAAATATTTTAAGTACCTTATAAGAAATACATGTATTGATTAGGTGGGAAGTTCCTATCTTTATATTTGCAATCACTAGAATTATCAATACGGATAATGAAGCTAATACAGTAGATTATAATAGTGGAACTCCATCAAGGGTCTTTCTTCATCATCTGTATGGAGAAGGATGTTATAAACAAAATAAATACAACCTTTAGATGTTATAATAATTGTCCCGAGACCACAGTTGCCACCTTTCTCATTATAGTATTTTCCTACCCTGTCACCTCTCAAAACCACTGTGTGTTAGTTCAACATGTACCTTAAAAAACAACTAATGTAAGTTGACTTGAGAAGAAAATACATAAGTTAAGAACTTCATGTTTTATCCATATTGACATGCATTCTGGAGAATAAGTATGGGGTTATTATCCTTTCAATACACTGCAAGTAAAATGGCCAAGAGATTTTTAGAATATTTGACAATTAAAGGGACAATTTTCAACACAAACAGAGGTCATCCTCAGCCTTATAATTCTAAGCATTTGCTAGCTGTACATTGTATGTACAATCATTAAATATTAAGCTTAAATAAAAGATTTCCCCACCCCCCCAAACAAGAGTACAGTGATCCCCCTACTTCCCCACCTATGACCATTCACTTGCCCCCTTCCCCTCCACAAGAAGCTCAGCCATCAGTTCGGCGCTAACTTGAGCAGAGTGCCCCCAGTGCTAACAATTTGACACTTTGGGAATAAGGTCGAATGGTATGTCTCTTATAATTTTGCTTATCGTTTACCTCTAACACATCATTATCATTAATTAAAATGGCCAAAAGATTGTTAAAAAACTTGAGGTTCACTTGTTATATACATATAAAATATAAGTGTGCTATCTTGAATTGATGCATAGAGTAATGTTGTATTTGACGACCCACTTACAGGTGTTCTAGCAGTAATATGTAGTTTGAATACCTAGCACTGCAATAAGACCTCCAAGTGGGTTGTCATATAAACCCAGATCGAACCCACTGTGTTTGTACTCTGGGCTACAGCAGCTGCAGTATGGGAGGTGCACACCTTGCAAGCAGTCTGCACGTGTTTGACCTGGCAAGCATCAGTCGCCAGCCTGAATCAAACATGGTGAAACAGTTAACGTTGCATCAACATATTTTTGTATGTAAAAGTTCTGGTTTCATCTTAATGGTCATGGAAATAGTCATAAATCTCGCTATTGGTTAGCAGAAAATCCTAATGGTGTTTATAAAGTCTCTCATTATGATAGAAAGATTTGTGTTTGCTGTGCTCTTAGTGCAAGACTAATAATTGGGCATAATTTCTTCAAGACAGCACTAAATGCAGAGAGGTACCAAGATAACATTTTGACACTGTTCTTCCATCAATTAATGGATGAAGAAAAATCACATGGGTAGTTTCAACATGATTCAGCCCTGTTCATACAGGAGAAGATTCCCTTCTTACAACCTTGGAAGTGTTTGCAGACAGAACGATCAATGCTAGTCTATTTCCTCCTCATTCTCCAGATCTAACAGTGTGTGATTTTTACTTGTGGGGTAAACTGAAAGAAAGAGTGTACCACAAATCCTCGCTCATTGGAGGAATTGAAAGAAAACATTATGAATGGAATCAGAAACATTACAATTGCAGAACTCACTCGCATCAGCCAGAATAGCAAACACTCGAAAATGAGTAGGTTAATCTTCCACATTACTCTTCATCTGTGAGTCCGTAGGTGACTGAACAGCCCAATATGGGAGGCACAGATGGCAGATAGACCCAGGTGGAGCAGCCATTGTTCTCCTATTTTTTTCTTTTTCCTTCCTTTGTAGCCTCTTATCGTTCGCTATTCGTCTACGGTTTTCTTCAAAAAGTAGTGTGCCGCGATGAACTAAAGATCTCCAGGATGAACGGGTGACGGCTAAGGTCTCCTAGTTGTTAACATCAGTGTGGCACATCTTCATGTTAGCCTTAAGTACATCCTTAAATCGCTTTCCCTTGACCTCCCAAACAACGTTTGCCCACTGTTACCTCGGAGTAAAACACTTGCTCAGGAATGCGATTGTTGGGCATACGTATTACATGCCCTGTCTATCGTACCTGACGTCTTAAAACCATGGCTTCTATACTGGTGGTATATGCCTCTTCAATATGCCGACATTTGTGCGTCTATCCTGCCAGGTTATATGCAGAATTCTCCTTAAATGTCACTGGTGATATTGTCCCAACTTTTTAATATGATGCCTGTAGCATGTCCAGGATTCAGATCCATATAGTAAGCTGGAAACTACAACTGGATTGTATATGAGGATCTTTGTTACACCATTGACATCATGACTGTCAAATTCTCGGGATCGTAGTTTGGCAAAGGATACTCCAGCATGGTTAATTCTAAATTGGATTTCTGAATCTATATTTGGGCTTGATGAGAGGATTCTGTCAAAGTAAGGAAAGGAGTTTACTACTTGAAGGCTCACTCCATCGATGGAGACATTGATCTGTCTATGTCTTTCTCCAGGGACTGGTTGATAGAGAGTGTGTGTCTTACTGGTTATGATATCTGCAGTTCCTCTAGAAGGCACTGAAGCCACACTAGCTCTCTGGTAGTATTTCCTCCACTCAGGGTAGTATAAAATTTGTCAAAATTTTAGCAATATGCTTTCCCAAAGAAGACAGTAACAATACTACCCGATAGTTATTACAGTCTGTTCAATCACCCAATATTGGAACTATAAGACTATCTCTGTAATCGGGAGGCATTTCCTCAGTGTTCCAAATTTTTACAATTAGTCCTTGTAAGTGTCTTATGAGTTCCTCAACACATTCTATAAGAGCTTCCTCAGGTATACCATCAAGACCAGTGGCCTTATGTCGTCTTGCTTGGCTAACAACATGCTTAACTTCATCCAGTGTTGGTAAGGAGTCAAGTTCTTCTTTGTTGGGTGCTTGTTCTAATTGAGTCATACATCTGTTCATCAACAGCTGATTCCTGATTCAAGAGACCTTCAAAATGCTCTTTCCACCTATTCATGATGAAGAACTGATCTTTTAGAAGTGTACTCCTGTCTACCTATTTCTACTAAAGGTGGTGAGACCATAAGCTGCTTTTGTGGCTTGGAAGAATTGTTATGAATCCTTGTCTGCTAGATATTGCAGCTCTTTTGATTTGGTTGTCCACCAGGCATTTTTGAGCACATGGATTCTTCTTCGGATGTTTGCTTTGGCCAGACAAAAGGCTTCTTTCTTTGCGAGGCAGTTTATGTCCTTTCGACATGCTTGCAAGGCTTTTCTCTTACCAGATATAATACCTGTATAACCGAGGAAGGATGACACTTCCAGCATCTTTTGTAAGGTAAGATTACATATTAGATTGTATACACGCTTAAAGCCGTGCATGTCATAAGTTCGACCGAGGCAGTTACCGTAGCGCAGAGTACAAACTCCGTGCATTTGGTCTGTATTTATATGAGGGACCCTGGTACAACATTATTCTATGCATCAATTAAAAATAGCACATTTATATTTTATATGTATATAAGAAGAGAACAAAAAGTTTTTGATGATCTTATTTTAATATGAAGACAACAGCAGTGATATTAAATAACAGTGAACTGAGCCATTTTTAAACTTAGGATTATAATTATATATTTAGCTGATAAAGGCCCATAAAAAAGGCCAAAACTCGTACTTGAAATATAATGCATAATTTTGTATATATAATGTATTGATTAGGTGATAACATCCCATCATTATATCTTGTGAGTTATAGTCTCATCAAGACGGAGAAATGAAATTGTCATATGAGATCAAAAGTTCACTGTGGGCACCTTAGGGTAGACTCCTAGAACAGAAAAATGAAATCTAGATCAGCAGCACAAATTCTTCAAGAAATAAGGATAACATGTAGCAGATCTTGAAAAGAAATTATGCAAGTGATTGATATCCTGACACCCTTGGGGTCAGAATAAAGGAAAATCAAGGAAAGGATGTGACTCACTGATGGTAGTGTGAGTCACTATCTTGGTGGACCTCAGCCCAGGAGGTCTGGCACCTCAAGGACTGAAAGTAACCATAACCACGAGGTAGCTTGAAGAGCAAGTCATGCACTCTTGTAATCACTGATCTCTTAAGTACGGTCAGTATCCAGTATTCAGCAGCCATGAAGATGGTTTTCTATGGTTTCCCAGCAAAACTAAGGCCTTGACCACTTCCTTCCTATTCCTATCCCTTTCCTGCCCCATCGTCACCACAAGACCTAACTGTGTCACTGCTACATAAGAAACATGTAAAAAAAGAAAAAAGTCCTAATATTTTAATATTTATTTTGTGTTGAGAGGACAAGTAGGAGAATCAATCTAGGAATGATGAATGGAAGAGAACAACACTGAACACTGCATCTACGAGTAGCATTGTATATCATCAGTCTGTAAAACAAAGAATGGCTGCAGTCACCACCAATTTTAATAGTGAAATAAAAGTTTGTCCTTTGCAATGAATATGTTCAGAAAATTTAGTTTATTCCTATGAAAATGTTTCTGCAAACAGAAATAAACTTCAAGAAGGAAATCACATCTGAACACTAATTATTTACACTCTTAATATTGCAGAATAACAGGAACACTCTCATTACAGTGCAAATCTAACAAATATTTATACTTAAGCATAATATTTTAAGGAAATACTAGTTAAATGATGGATAGGTATCCTGCCATGTGGGCGACACCCCTAAGTACAGATCAGTAGTATTTGATCGATTGATTGATTGATCGATCGATTGATCGATCGATCACATTTCACAAAAACATAACTTTTCTTTGTATTAGTCTGTTATGTGTCTGACATGAAAAGATAGCAGTAACTGAATGATTCCTTCTTGAAGCTCCTTTACTTTTCAAACTTATGGTGAACATCTTCTGTTCTGTTTCAGGGAAAGAGAAAGAGGAAGAGGAGAAGGACGAAAGAGAGTGAGTTGAAACACATTATAGGATAAAAGCCTAAAGCGAGTTTGAAATTCAAACATTTTAAATATAAACTAACTTCTCAGTGAAAGAGTGCTAGGAATGATGATAGAATAGTACACAAAAGATGAACACATGGGCAAGAGAGAGATAATAAGGTGTACTGCATGTTCCCAGCCTGTTCCAAGATGGTTGTAGAGTATAATTGAAGGGCTGAAAACAATAGTGGGCCAAATCCACCAATCATCGAGATTGAGTAAATGCCATCTAGCAGTTCATTTCTGAGTCAGGTATTATCTCTTCAACTGGGCTATCTCCATGTCTTCCCATTTACGTGCTACAGGGTCACAAAATATCAACCAAATAGAACTAGCCATTTCCATAGTGGGCCAAGTCCTCATGACCAATCCCTCTCTTTTTCTGAGTCACGTGATACGCGTAGTATCAGGACGAACATCTGCCATGAGGAGAAAATAAACTGTGTAACAAATTCAAAGAAAAGAAAGAGCGTTTAATTTTACAAGAGGACGTTTTGGGTGTACTATGTAGGAATACATAACTGCCAGAATGATAAAGGGTACATGTATATGTGGAGTCTAACAGAAGTAGGTTCATGTATTCTGTATTACCTGAGAAATGTCAGCACAACAGCAAATCGCTTAATAGCCTATTCAGACAGTTGTGGTAGGAGATTATCTGACCTTAGTTAAGGAATGTAGGGAAAATAAGCCCTTTAGTTTGAATATGGCATAGAAAGAAAATATTAACATTAAGGAGCTCTCAAAAATGTTTGTGATTCGTAAGGAAACTGTAGATGGTGATAAGATTCAGTGGCTCAAAATTAGGTGGTTGAATTGCCAGTCTAATGAACCTCTTAAGATTAAGTTCAGGTACACCCTCAAAAAAAAAAAAAAAAAAAAAATGGAAGAAAGCAAAATCCTTCATATTTCACCTTCTCATACGGGCAGCCCATCCGCAAAGGTAACCATTTCAGTATTTTCACCATGGGGACTGAGCCCTGCTCAAAGAGCACCATTTAAGCTGCCAAAAGCTAAATATGATGATTTAATTGCCATGCTTCCATTCATTTCACTATTTCATAAGTTTTGAAGTATTTGCAATAATGTGATGTAGCAACGGCAAAATTAAGTACCTAACAATGACATGTGGAGTTGGTCCACTGGGATATTATCAAAATTTATACTTTCTGTTTGGAGTCAATTTGGGCCAAATCCACTCCAGTGAAAAATTACGGTATTTATTTAATTATTTGTATTCAAATGCCAGATAATCTTTGTATTTGGTTTGTAGTTATTAATTCATCTATTAACTATAATATGGAAATGTTGTAGTTTCTGTAATCTTTGTCTGTGAATTATAGCAGTGACTAAACTTTAACCTTAATTTGTTCCAATTTTTAAAAAATGGCACATGCCCCATTATGGTTCTCAGCCCTTCAACTCAGACTTGGCCTTCTTCACCTCAATAGGGATTTCATGGCGAATGAGGTTAACTGTTCGTACCAGCAATGTTTTTGTTGTCTTGGAGCTTCTTAGCAAGTTAGAGGGATGTGAAGAATCTGTCTGTCATCATGTTTCTCCCTTGGTTTAGAAACAGCTCCACGAGGCAAAGTACAATGTACTCTCCCATTGGCTGCTTATCCAGATGCGAGTCGACATTACCATGGTATGGAAAAGGATTGCAAATGTATTTTGACCACACGTTCAGCAATCCAGAATTTGAGTCCATATTTGTTGGGTTTGATTGTTATGAACTAGATAAATCTGCACCTGGTTTTGCTGGGAAGTAACTGTTCATCAACTGTTATATTTTCAGTTAGACAATAACAGGACAGACAATTTTCCAAAAATGTGTCCCAGATTTCAGAGAAAAGAGCAAACTTGTTAGCTGGCATACGCTCAGCTCGAGCTGATTCCTCATCGCAATGGATGAAGCTGAGAAGCTCTCAAAATCTATCTCTTGGCATTGTGTTGAACACAGAATACCCCGGGTATACATGATAGCAGTCACAGCCTCCATCTCCTCAAGTGACATGCTCAAGTCTGTTTTCTTGACTTCTTTCCGAATGATTGATTCTGTGTATTTTTTTGTTATTACACAATGCATCGATTCATCAAAGACTTGATGAAAGACACTAATTGACAGACTTTTCAACTCGGTGGTTGCGGGATCTACCCGCTCTTTCAGGATGTTAACTGCAGCCAAGCCTTCCTGATGAAGAGTTCGAATGCCATTTGGTTCCATCTCGAGTGACCATCTTCACTGATAAAACACCAAACTGAGATTGAGACATTTGAAGTGAGTCAGATGCAGATTAGCACTTCCATCTGCTCCTGTTTCATCCCTCTGTCTCATTATGATCTTCATCCTGACTAGTCTCACTTGTCACTAGCAAAACATTGTCATCTGAATCAGATAGTTCACTTTCAGATTTTCTTGTATACAAGATACCTCTTCAGTAAATAGACAATCAGAACACACTTTCTAAATGATGGTTCTGAGCTCTTCAATTCATACTTGGCCTTCTTCACCTCAATAGGGATTTCATGGCGAATGAGGTTGATTGTTCGTACCAGCAATTTTGTTGTTGTCTTGGAGCTTCTTAGCAAGTTGGAGCATTGTGAAGGATCTGTCTGTCATCGTGTTTCTCTTCAGTAAAATGTTCCTTCTTGATGGCCATAAGAACAGTTTCTTGGGCTCACTCTGGTGTTTTCATGGGAACTCCCTCTCAGAATGGTGCTGCTAGCTTCAGGTTCCATCACCAGGTGCCTAGAATATCCCTTACTGCGTGAAACCCTCCAATCGTATTATTGACTAGGTAATTACATTGCAGTACTTGTAGGCCTGGTGGGAATATTTGGGTCTCTTCAACATCTTGAGCCTTGGCCTGGGTAAGGGATCTCTTCTCGGCCAAAGCTTGCTTTTTCTTTATGTCCTGCTGTTGCTTATGCTGCCACTCTGTTAGCGAAACAGCTGCATCATCTTGACGAGAAGTGGGTGGTGGACGAATCTCCCAATTCCCGCTGCCATGTAGCTGTCGAACTGTGGTATCTGGCAGTCCCACAGTCGATGTTCCTTTACCTATTTGGAGGACCCGTAGCATCCTTTCTAGTTCCTGGTTCCGTCATTCTATTGGATTGGCTCTTAGGTTGTAGATAGAGGTGGTCCATTGCACCAAACCCCAGTCAGTCATCATTTGCTGCCACTTCCTTGACGTGAACTGACTCCCGTTGTCTGACAGAATGCACCTTGGATAACCGTAGTGGCTGAATACCTCATCTTGTAGAAGACTGGTGATGCATCTCCTCATGGCTTCTGGTACTGGAAATGCTTCAGTCCATCTTGTGAAGAGGTCTGTGATTACTAGGATTCCTGTTTTACCCCATGGTGTTCTAGGGTAAGGACCCATCAAGTCCAGGGCAATGACCTACCAAGGGTGTTATGCCGCCTTCCTCGCTGACTGGAATCTACCTTCCTATTGCCTGCCTTGATGCAGGCGCAGCTGTAGCACCCCTTCACATAGTCCAGGATGTCTTTCCGCATGTTGACCAGAAGAATCTTCGTCGGATAGACTAATATGTCTCTTCACCTCCTGGATGTCCGGCTTCAGTGTTGTCGTGGAACTACTCGAGGATGTCCGTCGTGTGCTGTCTAGGGATCACCACCACTGCAGGCGTGTCAGAGAGGTGCGATCTGTACATCAAGAGTCCTCCGTCAACATGGAAGTTCTTGTAGCAAATCTTGAATTCCCTCAGGACGAGTCGACTATCGGTGTTCTGCCTCCTAATCCACTGCGTTATGGTCCTACAGGGCTTGTCTTGTTCTTGGCATTGTTTAATTACTTCCAGAGCAAGTTCCTTCTTGATGGCCATAAGAACAGGTTCCTTGGGCTCACTCTGGTGTTTTTGTGGGAACTCCCTCTCGAAATGGTGCTCCTAGCTTCAGCATCCATCACCAGGTGCCTAGAAGATGCCTTATCTTGAAGATGCATTAACTGGAGATCTCCCAGGTCTACGTCGCCTTCCGCATCCTTGAGAGTCCCAAGATTTCCATCATGCCAGGCGACCCTCAGACGTCTGTCTTTTCCCGAAAAGACTTCATGAACTGCATAGTCTACGATTACCTTGTATTTTAGCAAAATGTCCAGGCCTAACATGATGTCAGGTATCAGGTTGTGAATCACTGGGACGATAGTTAGGTTAGTCCATCCGCGGATGGAATTGGATACCCCGTCTGCTGCTCCCACTATCCTTCCGAGATGGTGAGACTTCATAAGTGGTAGTAATCTGGCAACAGTCCCAGAAATTATACAGGTGTCAAAATGACACTTTCTGCTGTCCAGGGTATACCATTTCAAAAATCTGTAAAAATGTACAGTAAATATTTTGCTGGGTGGGATACATCACAGTAAACAGGACAAAAACTATTAAATTTCAGAGATCTGAACAGAAACAATGTAGGCGTGTGCACATTATTACAGAAAAATTGAAGGTGTGTGTCATTTTGACCCCGTCTGCTGTTTTAGTGTTAACTTGTTAGCAATTTGATCCCTTCCCTCTAAATACATTCCACAATTTCAGGTCTAATTTAATCTATTCTTGTTGCTGTATGACTATAATGTCCGGCTCCATGGCTAAATGGTTAGCATGCTGGCCTTTGGTCACAGGGGTCCCGGGTTCAATTCTCGGCAGGGTCAGGAATTTTAATCATCATTGGTTAATTTCACTGGCACAGGGACAGGGTGTATGTGTCATCTTCATCATCATTTCATCCTCATCATGATGCGCCGGTCGCCTATGGGAGTCAAATCAAAAGACCTGCACCTGGTGAGCCGAACATGTCCTCGGACACTCCTGGCACTAGAAGCCATATGCCATTTCATTTCAATGATTATAGTATATTTATCGTCCTTTCCATTTCCTAAAGCACAATTTTGTTACCATCATTGTTCTCCCACTAAATTCTGCTGTTCAAAACTTCAACAGATCTAGATATTTACCTGATTTTTCAAAACATTGTTTATTTCCATTTTTGCCATTATTAGAGGATATTTTGTTAGGGATTAAAATAATGTGAATAGATGTTTCATGATTACAAAGTAAATTCCTCAGTTGACTTATAGGTAGACTAGCATTTCTAAGGTTTAAAATATTAACTTGGAAATAACTGATTATTTTATGCCCCACTAACTCTTCCAAAAGTATCACAAAATGTTTTAGATTGTGGTTACTATTCCCAGATTCAAATTATAGCTATAACTCTTTGCAATCTCATTGTTGTTGAGTCATCAGTCCACAGACTGCTTTGATGCCACTCACCATGCCACCCTGTCTTGTGCTAATCTTTTCATTCCTACGTAACTACCGCATCCTATATCTACTCTAATCTGCTTGTCATATTCATTCGTTGGTCTACCACAACCATTATTGCTACCTACACTTCCCTCAACAACCAACAGAATAAGTTCTGGGTGTGTTAAGATACGCCCTATCATATGACCTCTTCTTCTCATCAAATTCAGCCAAATATATCTCCTCTCACCAGTTCGATTCAGTATCTCTTTATTTGTGATTCAATCTATCCATCTCACATTCAGCATTCTTCTGTAACACCACATTTCAAAAGGTTCTATTCTCTTTCTTTCTGAGCTAGTTATCGTCCATGTTTCACTTCCATATCAAAGTCTTCAAAAACATCTTTCTGATTCCTTTATCAAAGTTTGAAGTTAGTAAATTTATTTTCTTAAGAAAGGCCTTCTTTGTTTTTGCTAGTCTGCATTTTATGTCCTCCTTACTTGTGCCATGGTTAGCTATTTTACTACCCGAGTAAGTATGTTCATTTACTTCCTTTAAGACTTCATTCCCTAATCTGATATTTCCTGCATAACCTCACTTTGTTTGACTGCACTGCAATCCCATATTCTGTAAAAAGTACTGGTAATAATAAAAATTCTTGATGTATGTGAGAAAATATTTTTTGAAACTGGAAGTATTATAATGTTACGAGATCTGTTTATAAATGCATGTATTAATAATGAAGTAAAACTTTTTTCTTTTTCCAATTCTTGTTCTACATGATATGGCAGTATTTTTTTTCTCTTATCTTTTAGAAACGTCCGCAGAAGGAGGAAGAGGACGGAAATCCGTCAAAGAAAAGAGGTAAGTGCATTTTCTACATCTATGAAACATGGAGCAGGGATTTCAAAGTCATTTGAGTAGTAAATCAAGTCAGAGAAAGAGACGGGAATGAGAAAGGCAGGTCAATATGGGAAGAGAAATAGTAGACGAGGACAAACTTGAAAACACAAAAGAACAAGGACAAACTCAACATCTTCATACACTGCCATCAACAAATAGATAGGCTCTCCCCTCACCAATCCCATCTTTTCTCAGCCCTTGACAAGTTTGTTCCTACCTCCCAGCTTCATCAAGAAGACAGGCTTCAACACTCATTTATTAGAAGATTCATGCTTGAGGTTCTAGTGCGGCCATTCCCAAACTGGGGGGCTGCGACGATAGTCCAAGGGGTCCACAATAAAACTGTAAGTTGTATTTGAAAAGTGAATTTTTATTGTACACATACAATTCATACATTATACTAAACTTAGGAACTATGTTTTCGCAGCATATGTAACTCTTATTTGGCTGATAGCAGTGGAAAAAGAAGAAATAATACAAGGCAGTATAAGTGATATAATAATTGTGAAACACTTGGAATTGCTAGTACCTGCACTCAGACCATAACTTTTGCCTTTGGTTGAGAATATCTCATGGATCAGAAAGGCATGTTTAGCTTCAGAAAATTGCATGAAATTATCTCAACTCAATGTTTCTCATCGACTCTTTGGTCCATAACGTCCCCTATACCCTACAATTTCTAGAAAGGGAAAACACTGCATTTAATGCCATTCATGACAACTTACCTTTACTGCTCTCACACAATTGAAAATGAAGTAAAGGAACAGAGCTATATAGAGGCTGATCGGTTCGAGTGGCTACATTTGTAAAATGCTTGGTCTTAAAACAGCATCATCTGTCTCATTGATCTGACAACCGCAACATGTCTTTATGTAAATTAAGTTAAATTAAACTTCCAATTTCAAAGAAAGTAAATATCTATACATCTGTACATTGCTCAGAATGTGAAAAGAATGCTATTTCTGTATCGGTCATGACCACAGTAACAAGTAACCTTTTACTTTTCCATAATGTCTGTCTGTCTGTCTGTCTGTCTGTCTGTCTGTCTGTCTGTCTGTCTGTCTGTCTGTCTGTCTGTCTGTCTGTCTGTCTGTCTGTCTGTCTGTCTGTCTGTCTGTCTGTCTGTCTGTCTGTCTGTCTGTACATGCAACACCAGAGAACGGCTGGGGAGAAATTAATAAAAATCTGTATGTAAAGTAGAGGGATGAATCACTACAATGTAGGCTATAAATAATTTGATTCACCCTGAGTGAAATGGTAGTTCAGGGGAAGGCCTAAAATTTAATTCTCAAATATCTATATTTTTAAAGGTCCTATCGATAAATACTACATGACTGAGGTTATATGGAAGTAAATTTCTGATCATTTATATCTTATACATTTTTACCACACCAGCTATTATAGAACAGATATTCATGAATTTGTATTTTTGTTGCTAAGTCCATATCCATGCCGAGCCACGAGAAAATGGGATAACAGAATTTAATGAAAATCGCTATATGGAGTCGGGGAATAAGAAACTACGGTCTAAGCTATAAACAATTTTATTCACCATGGATGAAATGGCAGTTTAGGGGAAGGCACCTAAAATTTAATTTTTAAATACCTATACTGTATTATTGGTCCTATCAAAAAGTACTACATAACAAAAGTTATAGAGAATACAATTTCCGATCATTTATGTTTTATTCAGTTTTACTGTAGCGACTATGATAAGAGTGGTATTTTAGAATTAGAAGAAAACTAAATGTGAAGGCCTACAATATCGAAAGCGCATAACATTGATCAACAATAACATTACACAGACCATTGTTTTTTGTGATGTTCCTTGTCTTTTATGCTGCCATTTAAAGATAAAAATGTCATTGTTCCGTATTAAAAATTATCACAGTTAAATTGAAATAATAAATATGGTAGTTCAACCTATTCAATACAAGTAAATAAGAGATGTAGAGATTACATTCTTATTTAATTAAAAATGGAAAAGGTATCAGTTTCGACCCCAGTCTGGGTCATCATCAGACGATTATAACTCGAAAAACAATGCATAGATGGGATTACTGCTGTGTACTAAGTATAACAGTCTGACTGAATATATGCGGGAAATAGCTGGGGAATTGGTAAACTTTCTTCTTTAGTATGCTATTCCTCTGGTTCTTACATTTTCTGATTCTGCCGGTACATAACACACTGGTTCATCATAGTGTTCCAGCTATTCGATCCCTACTCTGACGTACTGTTTTGAATGAGCAGTGTGCACACTTAAGGCAGAGGCTCACTTAGTAGTAGCAGCAGCAGCAGCAGCAGCAGCAGCAGTAGTAGTAGTAGTAGTAGTAGCAGTAGTAGTATCTGGTCTAGAATTACAATTTAGGCCTATTACAAAATTATAGCACCATAATTCATTACATAACTCAAAATTCAACCCTGAAAAGAGCCGTTTCTTAAGAAAAGCTGTTTCCTATTCACCTCTATTAAATTCTAGATTCATTTTATTCCAAATTAGCAGTGACGAGGGGGTTTCTCTTCTGACTTGGAGGAAAAATTTGCCTCCCAGTTGGATAGATTTTTCCGTCGCCAGTGTAGGGAATTGAGATATTCCAACTCATCGGGTACTCCTATGAAACAGATTAGTAAAAGGGCATAGTTAATGCCCTGGGACTCTCCACTATTTGACCCCCCACCCCACGCTGAAAAAAGACAAAGAGTGTTCACGGATCGTGGCAGTCTGCGGCTTAGTCATTCCAGCTCTGGAACTTTGGACTGTTAGATGGGAAGCATAGTACTGCAAGAAATCAGCTTCATTTTCCGTATCAAATCCTATTTACACCTTTACACTTTTGACACTTATATTTGCATTTTAGCAAATTAATTAATTACACACAGTACATGTTTCGTTCTTTTTTAGAACATCTTCTGCTGTTTACATAGCTTAGGTGAATTACTAAGTGTTTATCTTTTTGAGTACATTATAATAAGGTACCTTGTTCTTAAATACTATGTAAATATAAATTGAATTAAATTGATTTAAAAACAATGTGGCGATTAAATGGGTTAGTGAAATGACACAGAATTCTGGTAGAATTCAGTGTAGAAATCTGTAGCAAAGCGCAGGTACATCAGTAATATAGCCCTAAAATCAAACATTGTATCATTACAAAATTCTATATTTTGTTTACTGAATAATGCAAACTAGAATTTAGTAAAGTCTAGTTTCCAATGAGCATTGTAATAATTGTTCGTAAAGCTGCTAAACGAAGTCGTTGATTTTACTATTCCACTTGGCAAGAAGAAAGTTAGTTTTTGTGGAATTTTATGCAGATCTTTTAAAAGTGATTTGAAATGCACATCATATCACCCATTTTTACTGGAACTCAGGACTGAAATGTGGACAGCTACTGGTCAGTGAACAGCAAGTTGTTGCCATAGGCAGCTGATGTCGTGAAGTCATCACCATAGCACCACGCTCCATATCCCACTTTGATACCACAGTTCCAGTCCCTCGTTGACACGTCCCACGTTGACTCAAGATTCAGCTTGTGTAGGGGCAGGCAGATATGATAATTACGAGAAATAAGCACTTTTAAAACAATTAAAAATAGGAAAGAATTTCCACCAATCAATACTTGTTTATTGCTTATATTAAGCTACAGGACCGGTTTCGACCCCACATACAAGGTCATCTTCAGCTGAACCATGAATACATATTTATATGATGAAGCTTGGATTAAATTGCATTGTCAAGGGAATGTCATGTGATGATGTGCATTTAGTCACATACAAATGGGGCATGTCTTAACGTGAATTGGCATATGTCAGTATGTACAATATTGCAACTGTATATCTAAAATATTATGTTGAGGCTCTAAAATTAGTGTATAAAACATATCTTCACTTAAACTAACTTATATATATATATGTACAGGATAAAATACAATATATAAAAAACATTTCGTGCACATGAACAATCGTATCTTGCTTGTTGGTTAATTCATCAACTCTCGTATTTAAGTCCAATTTTCAGTTGTACACTCAGCTGCTGTTCTTGGAGTTTAAATGATATGGTTGTAAAATTAAATGAGTAAAAGATTTAGTCTTCTTGTGGGATAAAACACTTTCCAATTTTAAAAAAGTTGCCAGATGTATGGATAAAATTTGGCTAAAATATGTTCAGCTCTGCTATGTATGTTGCCTTATGTTAGAATCAAATCTTGTTGTCCTATGGCGTCCGTAAAATTGGGTTCAAAGTAATGGCTCCTTTCCCATTTGTAGTTGTGCAATGGTGTTATGTTTATTATTGTTGGTGTAGCCGAGTTGCGTTTGACGTGCGAGCTTATAACACATTTGCTGCAGGAATAGATTTATTTTCAGAATCACACACTGTCATTAATATACATTTAAAGGCCTGTGTTTCTAATTTATAAATTCGGACTCCTTTTCTATATAATAGGTGCTCTTTAACTTATTTATTAATATAGTCACTTACTACTTTATTTATACCTTTGTTGCAATTCTTGTATTTTTATAGTGTAGAAATAATCATTGTTGTACTCTGGATTGTCATTGTCTCTGTGTATGTGTTTTCCATTCATTCTTCTTCCTTGTCTTTATTATCTTCAGCATTATTATTGTGTATTTATCTTTACTTACATGTATGCATTATAAGTACTGTTGACTGTTGTGTTAAGAAGGTACTGTATTGGGCTTACTGCCTGTGTACTTTCAAAAAGTCAAATAAATAAATAAATTCTCGCCACCATCCAGTACAAAAACAAGACATTCTCACGACACTCTCCAAGAGGGCGAGACGAATTTGTGAACCATCAAATATCCAGGTGGAGATGGACTCGCTCAAAGTCACGTTCAAGGGTAATGGTTACAGTGATTTGCAGACACAGCCAGTTATACTTTCTTTCCTCCATAAGCCCCATTAATATTGATAGCTCTCCATCGAATTCCATTTCGTTCAAGTTATTTCCAAGGAGTCCCTCACCTGTCAAATGGGAGTGGACTCCATTACTCCCAGAGGTCCGAGGCTTGCTTAAAATGTTCTGAGCTCGGTAAATTCATGAAGCAGGATGCTACGCTCCTTGCACATAGTCCAAGTGAGGATCTCTCCTCTAATGTGTTAGGGACCACCAGTGGATTGTATAGTCCAAGCCATCTGAGCACAAAGAGAGCCATGACTCAGAATATGACCGACATCTAACATGCCCACTCCCATTCCATAGCAACTGGTATCCCGACTCTCAGGACCAGTTACTAGGCCACTCAGCCTTTGCCCATGGTTCACAAACTAGGACTTGACTACAGTAACCCACACCATGAAGGCAAGGCTTTTAATTTGTCAATAATATTCTTAAAACTGTTATTTTAATAAAAATGCTTGTTGATTAAAGTAAATATTTAATATAATTCCTTACTTTATACATTTGTTTCACCTGATATCTACTTCATTTAAAGAACGGTCTTGTACAATGACACAATGTGACTTCATGTAATGTATAGCATAGGTAATTATATGCACTCTTTGTACTTGCAACCTTGAAAGATAGGTTTACAAACATTGAATTTGCTGGCACTAACTTTACTACAACCACGGGCCTCCATTGATTATGCACCCCACATTTTGCAGCTCTTCTTTTTCTTTGTCATTTCTTAATTTCTGGATTAAACTTGATTCACAGTAGCGGAAAAAATCATAAATATAAACTGTCGTTCCTTTGGCTATAATTAAGAAATGGTAAAGAGTTGGTGGCAACTGAAAGGTTTTATTGTTAACACCGTTTGTGTGTTTGTTTCAGCTGTGGAGGACCATAATAGGACGACTTCACAGTAAGTATCATATTCTTTTATTTATAATATATGTAGTAAAAAGGTAATAACTTAGTGTTGGAGTGCATCTTGGTCATAACTAGTGATGGGCAATCTAAGACTGGGTCTCGAAATTTCTCGAGACTAGTGCAAACTCGTTTCTCGCAAGAAATTTTGAGAGATCTCAAGAATGTTGTAACAGCATTGTGCGGCAAGCAGTGTTTCACAGACCTACAGGTAGACAGAGCTGAATATTGTATATGCCGAATATGCGAATAGTCAACCACGGGCTTTCTCTATTCCGTAAATACACGTCAAAAATCTACTAGGGCATTCATTTCTATTGAGATGTATTTTGACGCAGTTGACTATAACATAATTATAAAGGATTTGCATTCTGGCATTGTATGCAGCGATATGTACACAAATGAGCACAGAAACTGATGGCTACTGTTGGTGTACATTATTATCACTCATAATTTATCAGATCCCACATTCAGTATCCATTTGAGTAGTGCTTGTGTTTACCGGCATTATGGTGACGAAGGAAAATATTCTTTATAGTGTTATTAAGTAGGTACTATGGTATATGACGGTACAACGAGAAATTGTATCTTAAAGTACACAACAACTTTAAGATGAAGTCCGAAACGCAACTAGGTCAGATGTGGGATTACTTAGACGAGATATCACATAACACAGCCCGCTGTGTTGCTTGTTCAAAAGAAGACGTCAGCAGAAATACTTCTGGGATGATCTGGCTCTTACAAACACATATCATTGAAGGGGAATCTCATCTCAGAGAACACCTCTGGCTTGCTCTGCATCACAAGAAACTATGCTGTCGACAACTATTGTGAGGTATCCATTTCGGCATACATGCTTAACAAATATTCGGCTAAGATGTCCACTTCAAATAACTTGCGAACCATTTTAGATACTGATATGCTGTTTACCCTTTTGTTAATGGTATTAAGGGTCACATGCTTGAACATGCAGTACTTTTCCAGGTTTACGCTCGTAGTTACTGCATAGGTAATTATATAATTAAAATTCTCGCAACATTCTCGAGATTTGTGACGTCAGTCTCGAGCGAGAGCATTGCCCATGACTGTGACGTCTGAAGTTGTGTACTTGTATGAAAATCTTAACTACTGTACTGCAACTAGATTAAAAAGGTCCTCTTGGTCAGTAGTGAATGCAGTTTGAGCTGAAAGACCAAACATAACCTTTCAGTCAACTTCATACATCTCATGTCTTAATATCTGTGAAGACAAGCTCAAACCTATAAGCAGGGACATATCTTGCAAGGCAAGAAGAAAAGAAGGCTACCGAGTACATGGTATTGAAAAATTTTTAATTAGTAGCCTAGAGAAAACAGGTTCTATGTTGCCCATATGCACTGATTGAGCTTAGAACCCAGCCATTTAAGACTAATAATTAGCCCTCCTTCTTCTCTTATCTCCTTTAACTGTGTAAAATTCACATTCCAATCATTTGGCTGATTCAGCTATAAGGAAGATGTATTATAACACCCTAATTAGTGATGGATAGGGGTACCGCAATATGTAAGGGAGGTGAGTGCCTTGATCGACGTTACATAAAGGGAGAATAATAATCATGAGCAACTTATAAAATATAACCGGTACATACAGTATCAATCATCATCAACATGGGTTAAATCAGTACGTTACAATAATTTTTATCAGCCTTAACAAAGACAATGCATCAACTATTAAGGGTATGTCACCTGAATATGATTCATATATGGTTCAAGTGCATGATAAATTGCAATACAGATATAGAGTACTTCCTCAGTGGCACCAGCTAGTCAGATGTCTCTCATGTACAGATTGGTAGGTTCCACGACTGTTTAAAATCACCTAAACTAAAGACAGACAGGCATCTCATGCAATGAATAAGACTACACTAATATAAAGATTGGAAAGGATTATAACCATTTATCATTAAAAGAGTAAATATAGATGGCTGGTTTATTTACATTATTCAAAATGTGAAGGAGATACAATCGTCACATTTAATTATTATGAGGCTATCCCGGCAATAGTAACATTCTTCCTACTTTCAGTCACAAAATATAACAATAGACAGTTTGAAACACAACAACTGATAGATATCAAATCTCGTAGTATGACATTTTATTATTATTAATTGGTATTCTGTTAGTTCACCTGTTCATACTTTATCCAATTAAATATTTCATTTAGAGTGACAATGACACCACTAAGACAAGTGCGTTTACAAAATAAAATGGGAATAGTCCGGCGATAAGTCTCACATATAAGTAGTCTAACTTTCCTTTCAGTAGAGAAAATTACATTAAAATATATAAAATGTGGCAGTAACACGAAGAATTTCATTGAAATGTGAAAAGGATTTCCCATTACCGAGATGCCATTCTTATGGACCCTGTAACCACCAAAAATAAAAATCATCTCAAAGATGCACAACATAAATAAGAAATCATATAACCATGAAACCAATAAACCCGCATATCGAAGATATGCGTGCTGGATGCAATCAACCTAATGGCTTGGATCGATAACCTCCTAGAACAGACAAAATGGCATTCCAAAAATAAATCACTTTCTACTCCATAGCCACATATCAAATCTCATGTCACCTCGGGATCAGTTGTAATTGACTACACTACCATGCATTATTCTACTCATATAATAATTACCATGATCTCGGGATCAGGAAGCAAGACATGTAACGTGTGAAATAGACTAGGGCGAAACTCCTATTTTATTTTATTCCATATGGTTCATATCGAAGACTCAGTATCTATGCCAGACAGCTCGGAACATACCACTCATTTACAAGTTATAAGAATCATTGTGAAATCCGTATTGAAGGTAATTTACATAAAATAGTATAAAATAGTACTCTAAAAACCCTTCACATGACAAGATAACATTCCACCATAGTTAAAGAGCTGACAGGGTGATATTTTACAACTTGCACCACAGCATAATTCCCCCTCTTTGACGAACAAGCTAACGTCAGAATGTCATAAAAACTGCAAAGCACACAGGAATAGAGTACAACTTAAGAAAATGGCCCAATGACACCATAACAAATTCATCATTTTGTCACTAATTTTAAACTTCAATAACAGTTTTTAATTAGAACTGTGACAAAAAATTCACTTCTAAAGTTGTAAGCTAAAAACCCTGGAACTTGTATTAATTTCCTTTGAAATAAGAACTAACACAAAAACGTAGTAAATGATTGAATATTATTCCAAAATTTCATTGCGTTGGAATGTGTTTCCTCATTAAGTCTTATAAAATATTTTAACTTGGAGCATTACTCATCATCGCCATTTTGTACCATTTAGTTTAATTAAGTCATATCCTACATTTGACTATAGCCTTGGCAAGCAATATGTTATTTCTTCTCTTATCCAATCTAGTTCCTCACATAATGCCTACATATTAAGTGAAATTCTTAAATGTTCCTATCAGTTCTTTTAATAGTCATACCTGGTTCAATTTTGAGGTGATGATATGGCTGATGATGCACTTTAAAACATGTACCATTTCATATTTTAATGAGGATTAAACCTGATTTTATGACTGATTGTATTGAATAGGTGGAAGAAAAATAAAATTTATACTATTTTATATACATACCACTTAGTCGAGCAGCTCATCACTCTCTTCCAAGTCTTCACATCCCAAACTTTGCAACATTTTTGTACCTCTACTCTTTTGTTGGAAATCATCCAGAACTGCTTTTCTTTGTATTTTTTCCAGTTCCCGAATAAAGTAGGCCTAATCCTGGAGAGGGTCCCATACACTGGAACCTTTCTCTAGTTGGGGTCTTACCAGAGACTTATATGCCCTGTCCTTTATATCCTTACTACAACCCCTAAATAACCTCATAACCATGTGCAGAGATTTGTACCCTTTAATTACAATACCATTTATGTGATTACCCCCAAGAAGATCTTTCTTTTTATTAACACCTAGGTTCTTACAATGATCCCCATAAGGAACTTTCACCCTATCAATGCAGTTTTTTCCTATTTGTGAAACTCACAACCTGACTTTTAACCCCGTTTATCATCATACCATTACCTACTGTCCATCTCACAACACTATCGGGATCATTTTTCAGTTGCTCATAATCTTGTGACTTATTTATTACACTGTACAGAATAATATCATCAGCAAAAAACCTTATATCTGATTCCACTTCTTTGCTCATATCATTTACATATATATATATAAGAAAACATAAAGATCCAATAATACTGCCTTCAGAAATTCTCCTCTTAATTATTAGAGGGTCAAATAAAACTTCGCCTACTCTAATTTTCTGAGGCTATTTTCTAGAAATATAGCTGCCCATTCAGTCACTCGAGTGTCTAGTCCAATTGCACTCATTGCCAACAGTGTCCCATTTCCATTTGACTTCCTGAATCCAAGATATCTGCTATATCTTGCTGGAATCCTACAAGTTAACCTTCAGTGGAATAACCTTTCCTAAAACCAAACTGCCTTCTATCGAACCAGTTATGAATTTTTCAAACGTGTCTAATGCAATCAGAAAGAATGTTTCTAAAAGCTTGTCAAACTGACTGGCCTGTAATTTTCAGCTTTATGTCTATACCCTTTCCTTCATACACGGGGCTACTATAGCAACTCTCTATACATTTGGTATAGCTCCTTCATGCAAACAATAATCAAATGAGTACTTCAGATACGGTACTATACCCAACCCATTGTCTTCAGTACATCCCCCCCAAAACTTATCAATTCCAGCTGCTTTTCTAGATTTCAATCTTATTGTAAATGTCGTTTTAATAGGTAAACATTAATACTTCTTTAGTATTAGTCACCTCCTCTATCTGGACATTATCCTCATAATCTACAATCTTTACATACTGCTGACTGAATACTTATGCCTTTTGAAGATCCTTGCATACACACTCCCATTGTTCATTAATGATTCCTGGAATGTCCTTCTTGGAAACATTTTCTGCCTTAAAGTACCTATAACCTCATCACCATGTGCAGAGATCTGTACCCTTTATTTACAATCACATTTATGTGATTACCCCAAATAAGATCTTTCTTTATATTAACACCTAGGTACTTACAATGATCCCCAAAATGAACTTACGCAGTAATGAAAACTGAGTTCTGCACTCACTGAAATAAAAGAAGAAGGGGCAAACACACCAAATTACAGCACTGTACGGGCATTGCTGGATACAGGCTTGCAGAGATCCTATCTATTGGAGAAAACTGCCATGGAAATGGGGTATATTCCATCAAAGACTGAAAAAATTGAACACAAGCTTTTTGGGGGTTCTTCAATCGGTGCAAACGATCATAACCTGTATGAGACAGCTATTGTCAACCTACGTCATTTAATTTCTCAAAACATTAAGGTGCTGGGACAAAAGGTAATTTGTGGTAAAATCCCACGTTTAAAAGTGGTATGAGATCAGAGGAAAGAAAATTTGGCTCTCCGATTATGGTCCAGAGCCATCGGAGATTGAGTTACTCATTGGTGCAGGCAACGTGGGAAGTTTATTGACCGGGGAAACAATCAAGTTGAGGTCTGGTTTGGTTGCTGTTAGGACCACATTTGGTTGGACAGTGATGGCACAACTCTGGAAGACAAGTGAGAACTCTGGAACTCGGAAACCATAGGAATTTGTGATCCGACCGAAACGTTGTCAAAGAAGGAAATTGAAATGGCAACATTGAAACATTTCCAAGAAAATATTAAGATAAATGAGGAAGGACGATATGAAGTCACGCTTCCATGGAAAGAAGATCAGCAGCTATTGTCAGACAACAAGGATGTTGCATTAAAAAGACTGGTTTCTGCAACACACTGCTTAATCAAGGAAGAAAATTTTGAGAAGTAACAGCAGGTGCTCAATGACTGGCAAGATGAAGGGATAATTGAAGAAGTTGGCCAAGAAAGCTCTCAGGATGCTGGGTACTTTTTACCGCACCGAGGAGTTTTTAAGGAAGGATCAACTACAGCAGTGAGGCCGGTGTTTGATGGTTCATGTAAATCGAAAGGAGGACTTTCACTCAACAACTGTCTGGAGAAGGGACCTAATCTATTAGAAGTAATCACATCTATTTTGAACCGGTTCTGTTTAAACAGGATTGGCATGATCTCAGACATAAAGAAGGCCTTTCTTCAAATCGCAGTCGCTGAAAGGGATCAAATTTTTTTGAAATTCCTGTGGTGGGAGAATTTTGCTGAGGAAACTCTTAAAATATACCGCCACAAACGGGTTGTTTTGGAGTTAACTGCAGTCCATTTCTACTTGGAGTGTTATTGGATCTTCATTTAAAAAACAATTCATGCTTCCGTGAAACCGCAGATAAACTGAGAACATCTCTGTATGTGGACAATTGCGTCACTTCCGTGAACACAGAAGAAGAACTTAAACAATTTGTGGATGAGTCGAAGGAGCTACTGTTGCAAGGAAAATCTGACCTTAGAGGGTGGGAGTACACCAGGTTGACCCTGGAGGATGAAGTACCTAAAGTGACACCTGTTTTGGGTTTGTTGTGGGACCCCGTAGCTGATGTTTTGTCATGTAAAAGGGTGAAGTTGAATGACTCTGATGTTCTCACAAGGAGGAGAGTTTTGTCAATGACTCGAAGTATTTTTGACCCAGTTGGTTTTACTTGTCCGGTTTCCACTGTACCTAAGGTTTTACTACAGGAAAGTTGGAGAGAGAAAGTAAGTTGGGATAGTCCGTTAAGTGAAAACACCCAAATCAAATTCAATAAGTGGTTGAATGACTTGTCCTCTGTTGCTGAAATTAAAGTGCCTAGAAGATTTTCGAGTTGTGAGGACAAATCATCATGGAGTATGCATGTATTTTGTGATGCCAGTCAAGTGGCTTAAGCAGCCATTATTTTCTTAAGATCTTTCAATGGAAAAGAGTTTGAAGTGCGACTGGTCGCAGCAAAATCAAGGGTAGCCCCCTTAAAGAAAATAACGATACTGAGACTGGAGTTATTAGCCTGCACTATAGGCTCATGTCTTGCATTTTCTGTGAAGGAAAGTTTGAATCTGACGGACATCCCCGAGTACTATTGGAGTGACTCTTCTTCTGTGTTATGTCGGATAAGAAGATAGGAAGTTTAGGGAGTGTTCGTCACTAACAGAGTGAAAGAAATTAGATTATTATCTAATCCTAAGCGTTGGTTTCATCTACCAAACACAGACAACCCAGCAGACCTACCTTTGAGAGGTTGCTCTACTTTGCAGCTGATTTCTTCTCGTTGGTGGGAGGGACCTGCTTGGTTAAAGTTGGAAGAGAAATTAATGAAGAGCAGGTCAATGAAGAAAGAAAAAAAGGCCTTTTTACGACTACTATGCTTGTCTCCCAGGAAAAGCAGTGGCATTTAAGATTCTTTTCTCAGTATTCAAGAATCGTCAGAAAGGTGGCCTGGATGCTGCTGTTCATCAACAATGCGAGAAAGGACGTAGAGCAGAATGTTGCTTCTGAATTGGATTGTTTTGAAATTTCAATGGCGGAGAGACGACTGTTGAAAATTGTTCAAGAAGAGAACTTTACTGAAAGGGACAACCAACAAACACTGTGCCTTTTCAAAAACCAGCTGGGTCTTGTCAGTGTTAAGACAAAAATCACCAACAGAAACGATGAATATGATTTCTGTACACCTGTTTTATTGCCATCAAATCACCCTCTGACTGGGGTGATAATCAGAGAACACCATTTGAGAGCTTCTCATGCTGATGTTCAGATTCTACTCGCCATACTGCGGGAGCACCACTGGATACCAAAGGGAAGAAGAACAATTTACAAAGTCATCAGGAAATGTATGCAATGTAGAAGATTCGAAATGAAAAAATCAGTTCCCAAAATGCCAGCCCTTCCAGAAAATTCTGTGAGAGATGCAGGTGTATTTGAAGTGGTAGGAGTTGACCTTGCTGGAACACTATTTCTAAAATCCAAAGACAAGGCTTGGATTGTGATTTTTACATGTGCAGTTGTTAGAGCAGTCCATTTTGAACTAGTAATGACTTTGTCAACTACAGGGTTTTTACTAGCTCTTAGGCGCTTCATAGCCTGACGGGGCAGGCCTCGTGTGATTTATAGTGACAATGGGACAAACTTTGCTGGGGCTAACAAATTGTTCGACAACACTGATTGGAAAAGAATAGGTGCGGAACACCGGTTACTAGAATCGAGCACCTGGGTGGGGTAGATTCTGGGAGCGCATTGTGCAAATGGTCAAGAAACTATTAAGGCGTGTTTCAGGCAAGGCTGTCTTGACATATGAGGAACTGTTGACTGTTATTGCTGATTGTGAATCCGTAATTAACTCCAGACCTCTCACCTACAATCCAGAAAGTCGGGATGAATTGGTACCTCTAACTCCATCAATGTTTCTTCAGGACATTCCTGTGGTTGGTACTCCAGATTTAGACAAACTAGATCAGGTCAGTCTCTCAAGAAGGTTTCAGTACTTTCAACAGCTGAGGAATGAACTGAGGAGAAGATTCCGACTGGAATATCTGGGTAGCCTTCTCTGCTCTCCATCGGGCAAGGAGCCTGATCGGCATTGGAAGGTAGGAGATGTGGTCATCATTGGTAGTGATGACAAGAGAAGAATCGATTGGCCTCTGCGGAGAGTCACAGCTATATTTCCAGGTAAAGACAAAGTGATCAGGGTAGTTCGGGTGAAGACATCGTCAGGAGAACTTATCCGTCCTACGAGGCACCTTTATCCATTGGAAGTTGAAGGTGGGAGTGAGGAGATAGCCTTACCCAGTGATATGGTTCCTGAGACAGTCAGTCTCGGCAGCCGAAACTTCACCAGGAGCGGAAGAAGAGTTAAAATACGAAGCGTGTTTTTAAGTAAGGTCCGTTTTGTTGTAGACACTAGTAGTTTGCGTGCATATCGCAATGAGCGCGTGCATCGTGTACCGCCATGCCTCGGGAACAACTGTGCTCAGTTTCAGCTCTGTAGCTAACCTGTACGGTTCTGTTCTGTGCTTTCAAAATGTTTGACTATCAACTCGCCCCCCGCGTGTGAGGTTCGGTCAGTAATACGGTTTTTGTCAGCAAGGAACCCGTCTGCTACAGAAATTCATCGACAGGTTTGCGAAGTGTACGGTGATACTGTTATGAGAGAAAGCAAAGTGCGTAATTGGGTACGACAATTCAAAGATGGCCATGACAACGTCCACAATGAGGACCGCTCCGGTCGCCCTTCTTTGATTACAGACGATTTGGTGGCTTCAGTTGATGCAAAGATTCGTGAGAACAGGCGCTTCAAAATAACAGGTCTCTCAAACGAATTTCCTGACATGTTGAGATCAGTGCTTTACAACATTGTTTCTGAACACCTAAAGTTTAGGAAACTGTGCTCCCGTTTGGACCTGAAACTCCTAACGAAGGACCAAAAATCAAAGGTTTGAGTGTGCAATGAAGTTCTTGATGCGTTATGATGAAGAAGGTGACGGCTTCTTGAGTCAGATTTTAACTGGAGACGAAACATGGGTTTCGCATATCACACGCGAATCGAAGCAACAGAGCATAGAATGGAGACACACACACTCGCCTGTAAAGGTGAAGGCCAAACAGACTCTGTCCCAGCGCAAAATCAAGGCGTCGGTGTTTTGGTATAGGCATGGTGTTTTGTTGGTCGATTTCATTCAACGAGGAACCACTATCAATGCAGAAGCATACTGCCGAACTCTGAGAAAGCTACGCAGAGCGATTCAAAACAAAAGACGCAGCATGCTGCCAAAGGGAATTGTCCTTCTCCATGACAATGCAAGACCTCACACTGCAGGTCAGACCCGCAATTTATTGGACAGTTTTGGCTGGGAAGGTTTAGACCACCCACCCTACAGTCCTGATCTTGCGCTGAGCGATTACCATCTGTTCCTCCACCTCAAACATCACCTCAGTGTCAACCATTACAATGATGACGACGACGTGAAAACGGCAGTGAACTCTTGGTTATCAAAGCAGGTGGTAAGTTTCTATGAAGAGGGTATTTTAAAATTGGTTACGAGGTATGATAAGTGTTTGAACAAACTTGGCAACTATGTCAAAAAATAGAGTAAAGTATGTACTTTCTGAAAATAAATTTACTTTTTTGAAATAACCTTTTGTTGTGTACTTATTCTCAAACGGACCTTACTTAAAAAACACACCTCATACCTTCTCACCTCTGTCTGTAAACATTGGGTTTTGACTGGTATCAAAAGGTGGGAGTATGTCATGTTTACACTATGAGTGTTTGGCTGTTGTTATGGTGATCTTTGGAGAGAAAAATAAACAAGTATGGCTGACTGACTGTAATGCGTGAAATTGTATTTTCGTAATATAGTATTTCTTTTATAGCAGTTGTGAGTTTTTATTATGTGATCAACTGGTTATACCTATACTGGGTAGGCATAGGTCCCTAACAATTAGGGCATAATTTTTTCAAGACAACACTAAATGCACAGAGGTACCAAGATAACATTTTGACACCGTTCTTCCATCAATTAATGGATGAAGAAAAATTGTATATGTGGTTTCAAAAAGATTCAGACCTGCTCATACAGGAGAAGATTCCCTTCTTACAACTTCGGAAGTGTTTGCAGACAGAACGATCAATGCTGGTCTATTTCTGCCTCGTTCTCAAGATCTAAGTGTGTGATTTTTCACTTGTGGGGTAAACTGAAAGAAAGAGTGTACCACAAATCCTTGCACATTGGAGGAACTGAAAGAAAACATTATGGATGGAATCAGAAATATTACAATTGCAGAACTCGCTAGCATCAGCCAGAATAGCAAACACTCGAAAACGAGTAGGTTGATCTTCCACATTACTCTTCATCTGTGTGTCCGTAGGTGACTGAACAGCCCAATACGGGAGGCACAGATGATGGATAGACCCAGGTGGAGGAGCCATTGTTCTCCTATTTTTTCTTTTTCCTTCCTTCGTAGCCTCTTATCGTTCGCTATTCGTCTACGGTTATCTTCAAAAAGTAGTGTGCCGCGATGAACTAAAGATCTCCAGAATGAACGGGTGACGGCTAAGGTCTCCTAGTTGTTAACATCAGTGTGGCACATCTTCATGTTAGCCTTAAGTACATCCTTAAATCGCTTTCCCTTGACCTCCCAAACAATGCTTACCCACTGTTACCTAGGAGTAAAACACTTGCTCGGGAATGCGATTATCGGGCAAACGTATTACATGCCCTGTCCATCGTACCTGACATCTTAAAACCATGGCTTCTATACTGGTGGTATATGCCTCTTCAATATGCCGACATTTGTGTGTCTATCCTGCCAGGTTATACGCAGAATTCTCCTTAAATGTAGCTGGTGATATTGTCCCAACTTTTTAATATGATGCCTGTAGCATGTCCAGGATTCAGATCCATATAGTAAGCTGGAAACTACAACTGAATTGTATACGAGGATCTTTGTTACACCATTGACATCACGACTGTCAAATTCTCGGGATCGTAGTTTGGCAAAGGATGCTCCAGCATGGTTAATTCTAAATTGGATTTTTGAATCTATATTTAGGCTTGATGAAAGGATTCTGTCAAAGTAAGGAAAGGAGTTTACTACTTGAAGGCTCGCTCCATCGATGGAGACATTGATCTGTATAACCGAGGAAGGATGACACTTCCAGCATCTTTTGTAAGTTAAGATTACATATTGGATTGTATAGACGCTTAAACCAGGGAAGCCGCGCACATCATAAGTTCAACTGAGGTAGTTGCCATAGCGCAGTGTACAAACTCCGTGCATTCGGTCTGTATTCATATGAGGGACCCTGTATAACATCATTCTATGCATCAATTCAAAATAGCACGTTTATATTTTATATGTATATAACAAGGGAACAAATAGGTTTTGATGATCTTATTTTAATATGAAAATGTGTCTGAAGACAACAGCAGTGATATTAAATAACAGTGAATTGAGCCATTTTAAAACTTAGGATTATAATTATATATTTAGCTGATAAAGGCCCATAAAAAAAGGCCAAAACTAGTACTTGAAATATAATGCATAATTTTGTATATATAATGTATTGATTAGGTGATAACATCCCATCATTATATCTTGTGAGTTATAGTCTCATCAAGATGGAGAAATGAAATTAATGTCATATTAGATCAAAAGTTCACTTTGGGCACCTTAGGATAGACTCGTAGAACAGAAAAATGAAATCTAGATCAGCAGCACAAATTCTTCAAGAAATAAGGATAACATGTAGCAGATCTTGAAAAGAAATTATGCAAGTGATTGATATCCTGATACCCTTGGGGTCAGAATAACGGAAAATCAAGGAAAGGATGTGACTCACTGATGGTAGTGTGAGTCACTATCTTGGTGGACCTCAGCCCAGGAGGTCTGGCACCTCAAGGACTGAAAGTATCCAGTAACCACGAGATAGCATGAAGAGCAAGTCATGCACTCTTGTAATCACTGATCTCTTAAGTGCAGTCAGTATCCAGTATTCAGCAGCCATGAAGATGGTTTTCCATGGTTTCCCAGCAAATCACATTTTACAAAAACATAACTTTTCTTTGTATTAGTCTGTTATGTCTCCGATATGAAAAGATAGCAGTAACTGAATGTTTCCTTCTTGAAGCTCCTTTACTTTTCAAACTTATGGTGAACATCTTCTGTTCTGTTTCAGGGAAAGAGAAAGAGGAAGAGGAGAAGGACGAAAGAGAGTGAGTTGAAACACATTATAGGATAAAAACCTAAAGCGAGTTTGAAATTCAAACATTTTAAATATAAACTAACTTCTCAGTGAAAGAGCGCTAGGAATGATGATAGAACAGTACACAAAAGATGAACACATGGGCAAGAGAGAGATAAGGTGTACTGCATGTTCCCAGCCTGTTCCAAGATGGTTGTAGAGTATAATTGAAGGGCTGAAAACCATAGTGGGCCAAATCCACCAATCGTCAAGATTGAGTTAATGCCATCCAGCAGTTCATTTCTGAGTCAGGTATTATCTCTTCAACTGGGCTATCTCCATGTCTTCCCATTTATGTGCTACAGGGTCACAAAAAATCAACCAAATAGAACTAGCCACTGAAGGTATTTCCATAGTGGGCCAAGTCCTCATGACCAATCCCTCTCTTTTTCTGAGTCACGTGATACGCGTAGTATCAGGACAAACATCCGGCATGAGGAGAACATAAACTGTGATACCAATTCGAAGAAAAGAAAGAGCGTTTAATTTTACAAGAGGACGTTTTGGGTGTACTATGTAGGAATACATAACTGTGAGAATGATAAAGGGTACATGTATATGTGGAGTCTAACAGAAGTAGGTTCATGTATTCTGTATTACCTGAGAAATGTCAGCACAACAGCAAATCACTTAATAGCCTATTCAGACAGTTGTGGTAGGAGATTATCTGACCTTAGTTAAGGAATGTAGGGAAAATAACCCTTTAGTTTGAATATGGCATAGAAAGAAAGTATTAACATTAGGAGCTCTCAAAAAAGTTTGTGATTCATAAGGAAACAGTAGATGGTGATAAGATTCAGTGGATCAAAATTAGGTGGTTGAATTGCCAGTCTAATGAACCTCTTAAGATTAAGTTCAGGTACACCCTCAACAAAAATGGAAGAAAGCAAAATCCTTCATATTTCACCTTCTCGTACGGGCAGCCCATCCGCAAAGGTAACCATTTCAGTATTTTCACCACGGGGACTGAGCCCTGCTCAAAGAGCACCATTTAAGCTGCCAAAAGCTAAATATGATGATTTAATTGCCATGCTTCCATTCATTTCACTATTTCATAAGTTTTGAAGTATTTGCAATAATGTGATGTAGCAACGGCAAAATTAAGTACCTAACAATGACATGTGGAGTTGGTCCACTGGGATATTATCAAAATTTATACTTTCTGTTTGGAGTCAATTTGGGCCAAATCCACTCCAGTGAAAAATTACGGTATTTATTTAATTATTTGTATTCAAATGCCAGATAATCTTTGTATTTGGTTTGTAGTAATTAATTCATCTATGAACTATAATATGGAAATGTTGTAGTTTCTGTAATCTTTGTCTGTGAATTATAGCAGTGACTAAACTTTAACCTTAATTTGTTCCAATTTTTAAAAAGTGGCACATGCCCCATTATGGTTCTCAGCCCTTCAACTCAGACTTGGCCTTCAGCTCAATAGGTATTTCATGGCGAATGAGGTTAACTCATTTAAAGTTAAAAACTTCATGATTGTTCCGTATTGAATAGAGAAATAAGAAGATGTACAATATTATAGGGAAGGATCCACCTTTCAATACTCCGTCGTAAGTTGAACTAAAAAGTAGTTACAACCTGTTTATTGGGACCGGTTTCAACACATTTCAAGTGTCATCATCAGCCAATTAGCGAAGATCTTAAAACAACTAATATATTGAACACAGGCAAAATATTAACATTGTATCATATCGTAGCAATTCAGTTAATGTTCAAAACACAATAATCACAGTCAAGAGAGTAAACAGAACATCACTATCTTGCGCCGAAAACAAATATAGTTGAAGTCCATAAGCAGATCAAGTATGCACTTATGTAAAGTCGTTGCTAGGCAGGTCTTGTAGGCATTTGTTTCTCCGGCCGAAGAGTAAAAGGTGACGTGAATGAAGTCTTAGGAAAACAGTGTAGGATTTAATTTCGTCAAATTCAAAGTGGATATATAGGTTTTAAAATAATTTAAAACGTTAAAAAAGAATAAAGCCAAATAAAAATATATTAAAAAATAGGAAGAAATAATGAAAGAAATACGAGGTTCAACTCAAAACAACTTGCCGTAGTAATTGATAAAGAAATGATAAATAGAGAAAGGGGGTGGGGAACGTTTATTAGAGGGTGGTGATGGTGGTTATTGTTATTAGAGGAAATACAATTGGGCAACAATCCTTTATATAACACTAATTCGAGGAAAAAAGAGGAAGAGAACCGACACTTCGAAAAATGAAGATATCGGTTAAAGGAAGACAAGGGCCACAAAGGGCGTGAAAATGAAAGACTCCCTAGCCCTCGCAAACCTAATAGCATCGGGGTCAGAAAAGAACAAGAGTTGACCAAGGGAGTTACAAGATATTAGAATCATTCCGTATTGACGGTTTTCACTTTACAATGGCGAAAAATGAAAGTATCCTCCTATTCAATACATCATATATTCCGTCATTAGACGGAGTAAACAAGTTCAGACATGTTTCGGCTCGTTTGAGCCATCTTCAGTGAAAAAATTAGGGGGGTTGGAATAATTTACATAATATGAGTTGAAAAAATGCTAAAAAACATAATGAAAGCGCAAATGAAAAAACAAACAAAAGAGAGCCTAGACGGAAACAAAATAGCACAAATATACAATATTTACATCAATATGCAGAGCAAAAAAACAACTTATTGTGACTAAATTCAGTGAAACAGGTGTTAATTTGAAATAATAATTGATACTAAAAACTGCAAACAAGGGAATGAGAAAACAAATGATGCAGATGGAAATGAATAATGGTAGCACATGGTGAGGTTGTGGACCTCATAGTTTACAAATTATTAGTTTATAAAAACGACAAAACAGTTTGAAATCGCTGTCAAAATCCTAGTGCAAACCCATCACATAAAATTGGTCAGGAGGAGAGCGGGAGCAAACATTTTGAGAGAAACCAAGCCTGAATTAACCTGCAGGCGAAAAGTCTGTGATAAGGAGAAAAAACACCTTAAATTTAAGGCTTCAGAAATAGCAGCATTCTTAATATCTTCTCAATCTAGCGGTCCCTTTCTTCATTATTGTTTCATAATGTTGGCTGGTGTTTTGCCTTATTATAGAGGGGTCGGAATAATGGTAGCACATGACGGAATATATGATGTATTGAATAGGAGGATACTTTCATTTTTCGCCATTGTAAAGTGACCAAGGGAGGTCGGACAGGATAGATGAAAGTGAGGAGCCTGGCACAAGTAAGTGGAAGCAATGCCAGGACTCAGCTAAGGGCCCCGTGGTCGCCAACCCACGCTCCGAAGTTCAGAGCGCCTGGGGGATGGAGGGTGGGAAGGAAAGAAAAATGGAAGGGATCCGATACTTCAAAAAATGAAGATATCAGCCAAAGGAAGACAAGGGCCATGAAGGGCATGAAAATGAAAGACTCCCTAGCCCTCGGAAACCTAATAGCGTCAGGGTCGGAAAGGAACAAGAGTTGACCAAGGGAGGTCGGACAGGATAGATGAAAGTGAGGAGCTTGGCACAAGTAAGTGGAAGCAATGCCAGGACTCAGCTAAGGGCCCCGTGGTCGCCAACCCACGCTCCGAAGTTCAGAGCCCCTGGGGGATGGAGGGTGGGAAGGAAAGAAAAATGGAAGGGATCCGATACTTCGAAAAATGAAGATATCAGCCAAAGGAAGACAAGGGCCACGAAGGGCGTGAAAATGAAAGACTCCCTAGCCCTCGGAAACCTAAAAGCGTCGGGGTCGGAAAGGAACAAGAGTTGACCAAGGGAGGTCGGACAGGATAGATGAAAGTGAGGTGCCTGGCACAAGTAAGTGGAAGCAATGCCAGGACTCAGCTAAGGGCGCCGTGGTCGCCAACCCATGCTCCGAAGTTCAGAGCCCCTTGGGTGGGGAGGGGGGAACTAAGGAGGATCAAGCGGGGTGTTGCAGAAGGGGGAAGTGGCATGAGAGGGTATTGTGTAAATTGTGAAAGATTGATTCCTAATTTGTTGACTTCAGGTTATTTAAAAAGGAGATGAGAAAATCGAAAAGGGCATTGGGTTTCTCAGAAATATCATTCAGATTAAGATTTGGATTGAAAAACTGGTCAAGGTGTATAAAACAGTTTTTGGTGATGTCTAGGAGAGGGCCTTTATTTAGAGTGCTGAGAATTTCAATATCCTGGTTTATTGTAGTGAAAGCATGTTTTGTGTCATGTATGTGTTGTCCCACTGCCGAAAATCTGTTGTGCTTTATTGCATTAACGTGTTCAAAGTACCTAATTTTGAAGTTGCGACCAGTTTGACCTATGTAAGAAGAATTACAGTTGTGGCACTTAAAACGGTATATGCCTGATTTAGAAAAGACACTTGTTCTATTTAAAGAGTGGGAGTTATGTAATAATTCAAGGTTTCTATTATTAGTTCAAAAAGAAATCATGGTATTATGTTTTTTGAAGACATTAGCTATACTATAGGTATTTGTATTGAATGTGAATGTGGTGTAAGCAGCTGGTTTGGGAATATCTTTTAAGAGTGTTGTGTTAGGGCGGTGTCTAAATTTGTTAATGATTTGTTCAATAAAATAAGAGTTATAACCGTTAAATTTGGCAATAGAGCGGATGATGTTTAGTTCTTTATTTAAGTTTTCCTTTGATAGCGGAATTTTGAAGGCGCGGTTAACCATACTGTTGTATGAAGCACGTTTATGTGACTGTGGGTGAAAAGAGTCTTGTTTTATGGTATTAGCTGTATGTGTGGGTTTTCTATAAATCATATATGATAATGAGGAAGGTAATCTGTTTATTGTTATGTCTAGAAAATTAATTGATTTGTTTGATTCTGTTTCAAGAGTGAATTTAATATGTGGATCAATTTTATTAAGGCTATTAAGAGTAGAAGCTGCATTGAAAACTCTATCATCCAGTATAACAAATGTGTCATCCACGTATCTAGCCCAAAATAATACATGTTTAAAGTCGTCATTGTTATCAATGAAAATGTGTTCTAAAAAGTCTAGGTATATTTCTGCAAGGATCCCCGAGGCTGGAGAACCCATAGCCAAACCATCTTGTTGATAAATTATATTGTCGAAGATGAAGAAGTTGTTAGTAACTACTAATTTTAAGAGGGTCATAAAATCATTAATTTCAAGTTTGCTTAAGCAACTATATGTATTTAAGTTATTTTCAATAATAGGAAATAATTTTTTGATATTAATACCAGCAATGTTTTTGTTGACTTGGAGCTTCTTAGCAAGTTGGAGGGATGTGAAGAATCTGTCTGTCATCATTTTTCTCCCTGATTTAGAAACAACTCCACAAGGCAAAGTACAATGTACTCTCCTGTTGGCTGCTTATCCAGATGTGAGTCAACCTTACCATGGTATGGAAAAGGATTGCGGATGTATTTTGACTACACATGCAGCAATCCAGAATTTGAGTCCATATTTGTCAGACTTGCTTGTCATGAACTGGGTAAATCTGAACCTGCTTTTGCTGGGAAGTAACTGCTCATCAACTGTTATATTTTCAGTTAGACAATAACGGGAAGGACAATTTTCCAAAAATGTGTCCCAGATTTCAGAGAAAAGAGCAAACTTGTTAGAGCTGATTCCTCATCGAAATGGATGAATCTGAGAAGCTCTCGAAATCTAACTCTTGGCATCGTGTCAAACACAGAACACCCCGGGTATACATGATAGCAGTCACAGCCTCCATCTCCTCGAGTGACACGCTCAAGTCTGTTTTCTTGAGTTCTTTCTGAACGATTGATTCTGTGTGTTGTTTTGTTATTACACAATGCATCGATTCATCAAAGACTTGACGAAAGACACTAATTGACAGAGTTTTCAACTCGGTGGTAAGTATATGTTGAGGGATCTACCCACTCTTTCAGGATGTTAACTGCAGCCCAGCCTTCCTGATGAAGAGTTCGAATGCCACTTGGTTCCATCTCGAGTGACCATTTTCACTGATAAAATACCAAACTGAGATTGAGACATTTGAGGTGAGTCAGAGGCAGATTAGCACTTCCATCTGCTCCTGTTTCATCCCTCTGTCTCATTATGATCTTCATCCTGACTAGTCTCACTTGTCACTAGCAAAACATTGTCATCTGAATCGGATAGTTCACTTTCAGATTTTCTAGCATACCAGATACCTCTTCAGTAAAGAAATAATCATAACACACTTTATAAATGATGGTTCTCAGCCCTTCAATTCAGACTTGGCCTTCTTCACCTCAATAGGGATTTCATGGTGAATGAGGTTGATTGTTCGTACCAACGATTTTGTTGTTGTCTTGGAGATTCTTAGCAAGTTGGAGCGATGTGAAGGATCTGTTTGTCATCATGTTTCTCTTCAGTAAAAAGTTCCTTCTTGATGGACATAAGAACAGGTTTCTTGGGCTCACTCTGGTGTTTTTGAGGGAACTCCCTCTTGAAATGGTGCTCCTAGTTTCAGGTTCCATCAGCAGGTGCCTAGAAGATGCCTTATCTTGAAGATACATTAATTGGATATCTCCCAGGTCTACGTCGACTTCCGCATCCTTGCGAGTCCCGAGATTTCCATCATGCCAGGCGACCCTCAGACGTCTGTCTTTTCCCAAAAAGACTTCATGAGCTGCATAGTCTACGATCACCTTGTATTTTACCAAAACATCAAGGCCTAAAATGATGTCAGTTATCAGGTTGTGAATCACTGAGACGTTAGTTAGGTTAGTCTGTCCGCGGATGGAATAGGTTACCCCGTCCGCTGCTCCCACTATCCTTCTGAGATGGTGAGACTTCATAGCTGACAGTAATCTGGCAACAGTCCCAGAAATTATCCAGGTGTCAAAATGACCCTTTCTGATGTCCAGGATATGCCATTTCAAAAATCTGTAAAAATGTAAATGTTTTGCTGGGTGAGATACATCAAAGTAAACAAGATAAAAACTATGAAATTTCAAGAGATCTGAACAGAAACAATGTAGGCGTGTGCACATTATTACAGAAAAATTGAAGGTGTGTGTCATTTTGACCCATTTTTTTTAAATTGTTAACCTGTTAGCAATTTGATCCCTTCCCTCTAAATACATTCCACAATTTCAGGTCTAATTTAATCTATTTTTGTTGCTTTATGACTATAATGTCCGGCTCCATGGCCAAATGGTTAGTGTGCTGGCCTTTGGTCACAGGGGTCCCAGGTTCAATTCCCGGCAGGGTTAGGAATTTTAATCATCATTGGTTAATTTCACTGGCATGGGGGCTGGATGTATGTGTCATCTTCATCGTCATTTCATCCTCATCATGACGCGCCAGTCGCCTGCGGACGTCAAATCAAAAGACATGCACGTGGCGAGCCGAACAGTTCCTCGGACACTCCTGGCACTAGAAGCCGTACACCATTCCATTTCAATGACTACAATACATTTATCGTCCTTTCCACTTCCTAAAGCACAATTTTGTTACCATCATTGTTCTCCCACTAAATTCTGCTGTTCAAAACTTCAACAGATCTAGATATTTACCTGATTTTTCAAAACATTGTTTATTTCCATTTTTGCCATTATTAGAGGATATTTTGTTAGGGATTAATATAATGTGAACAGATGTTCCATGATTACAAAGTAAACTCCTCAGTTGACTTATAGGTAGACCAGCATTTCTAAGGTTAAAAATATCAACTTGGAAATAACTGATTATTTTATGCCCCCCTAACTCTTCCAAAAGTATCACAAAATGTTTTAGATTGTGGTTACTATTCCCAGATTCAAATTATAGCTATAACTCTTTGCAATCTCGTTGTTGAGTCATCAGTCCACAGACTGCTTTGATGCCACTGACCATGCCACCCTGTCTTGTGCTAATCTTTTCATTCCTACGTAACTACTACATCCTATATCTGCTCTAATCTGCTTGTCATATTCATTCCTTGGTCTACCACAATCATTATTGCTACCTACACTTCCCTCAACAACCAACAGAATAAGTTCTGGGTGTGTTAAGATACGCCCTATCATATGACCTCTTCTTCTCATCAAATTCAGCCAAATATATCTCCTCTCACCAGTTCGAATCAGTATGTCTTTATTTGTGATTCAATCTATCCATCTCACTTTCAGCATTCTTCTGTAACACCACATTCCAAAAGGTTCTATTCTCTTTCTTTCTGAGCTAGTTATCGTCCATGTTTCACTTCCATATCAAAGTCTTCAAAAACATCTTTCTGATTCCTTTATCAAAGTTTGAAGTTAGTAAATTTATTTTCTTAAGAAAGGCCTTCTTTTATTGTGCTAGTCTGCATTTTATGTCCTCCTTACTTGTGCCATTGTTAGCTATTTTACTACCCAAGTAACGATGTTCATTTACTTCCTTTAAGACTTCATTCCCTAATCTGACATTTCCTGCATAACCTCACTTTGTTTGACTGCACTGCAATCCCATATTCTGTAAAAAGTACTGGTAATAATAAAAATTCTTGATGTCTGTGAGAAAATATTTTTTGAAACTGGAAGTATTATAATGTTATGAAATCTGTTTATAAATGTATGTATTAATAATGAAGTAAAACTTTTTTCTTTTTCCAATTCTTGTTCTACATAATATGGCAGTATTTTTTTTCTCTTATCTTTTAGAAACGTCAGCAGAACGAGGAGGAGGACGGAAATCCGTCAAAGAAAAGAGGTAAGTGCATTTTCTACATCTATGAAACATGGAGCAGGGATTTCAAAGTCACTTGAGTAGTAAATCAAGTCAGAGAAAGAGACAGGAATGAGAAAGACTGGTCAATGTGGGAAGAGAAATAGTAGACGAGGACAAACATGGAAACACAAAAGAACAAGGACAAACTCAACATCTTCATACACTGCCGTCAACAAATAAATAGGCTCTCCCCTCACCAATCCCATCTTTTCTCAGCCCTTGACGAGTTTGTTCCTACCTCCCAGCTTCATCAAGAAGACAGGCTTCAACACTCATTTATTAGAAGATTCATGCTCGAGGGTCTAGTGCAGCCATTCCCAAATTGGGGGGCTGCGATGATAATCCAAGGGGTCCGCAATAATAGTGTAAGTTGTAAGTATTTGAAAAGTGAATGTTTATTGTACACACACAATTCATAGATTATACTAAACTTAGGAACTATGCCTATGTTTTCACAGCATATGTAACTCTTATTTGGCTGATAGCAGTGGAAAAAGAAGAAATAATACAAGGCAGTATAAGTGATATAATAATTGTGAAACACTTGGAATTGCTAGTATCTGCACTCAGACCATAATTTTTGCCTTTGGTTGAGAATATCTCATGGATCAGAAAGGCATGTTTAGCTTCAGAAAATTGCGTGAAATTATCTCAACTCCATGTTTTTCATCGACTCTTTGGTCCATAACGTCCCCTATACCCTACAATTTCTAGAAAGGGAACACTGCGTTTAATGCCTTTCATGACAACTGATCGGTTCGAGTGGCTACATTTGTAAAATGATTGGTCTTAAAACAGCATCACATGTCTCATTGATCCGACAACTGCAACAAGTCTTTATGTAAATGAAGTTAAATTAAACTTCCAATTTCAAAGAAAGTAAATATCTATAAATATAAAATAACAGTTTTGTCTGTACATTGCTCAGAATGTGAAAAGAATGCTATTTCTGTATCGGTCATGTCCACAGTAACAAGTAACCTTTCATTTTCCGTAATGTCTGTCTGTCTGTCGGGGGATGAGCCACTACAATGTAGGCTATAAATAATTTTATTCACCCTGAGTGAAATGGTAGTTCAGTGGAAGGCCTAAAATTTAATTCTCAAATATTTATATTATTAACCCGTTTGGTGGGCGATGCGGCTAGATCCACGGCTACAAGTCGCTTGCTCGGTGGGTAACGCCGATATATCCGCCGATTCAAATTATATTTTTTTTCTCAGTTGCCTGCCTGCAGAGGTTTATTTCCTTTTCAGCAGCGTATTCTGGATCAGTCTGCCCTCTGATGTGAATTTTTTCAACTACAGTATGTTCTCCCAATACCAATGTGTCGTCCATGAGTTACAACATAAAGAACGCAGCTGAGTCCGGACAAGAACGACCTAAGGCCTAATAGCTCCGCACTGAAGCTTTAGCTCAACACCTAATAGTCCGTTGGATGTAATAATATTGCTGTATAAGGGATTTCTAGAGATTATGACACTGAACAGACCTCTCTGATGACATCTTAGAACTGTGACCTGATTTATTATCCCCAGTCTTGAGTTCTTCCTTCACGACTGGAGTGTGTGTTTATCGTGAGTTACACAACATTTTATTATTATCGTACGCATCCATAACACAGTCATATTTCATGATTTCCGTCCAAACTGCTGAGACCAGGTTTCTATTTGATCCTTTTTCTTACAATTTTTTCTGCTAAAATTTATAACGAATTACCGGCCCCCACTGTTAGAGGAAGATGATTTACTGGTCATGATAAACGAAATGTTGGAATTTAGCGGGGAGAATTGTGATATTAGTGAAGTAAGTTCTGCCGAAGAGGAATTCGTAAGTGACAGGAAATTACCTGGAATAAGTACTGTAAGCTGGAATATTACAGGGTTTGAGCATAGCTGATGCGAATGTTCAGCAGTCGCAAAAGAGACAATACGTGTTCGATTCCAGTTCAAGTAGCAATCATGACAGTGACAGTTGTGACGATAATAGTGATTACAATCCAACCATTGCAAGTTCTTCGTCACTTATACTGAAAATGGACAAAGAAATTCCCGCTTTGATCCAAATTTTCAACGTGATGTAAAGAGAGTGTTTTTAGTGAAAACAAAACTGAGCAAAATATTTTAATTACTTTTTTATGACGAGATATGCCAGAACATAGCTGAACAGACAAAAGAAGACGAGCAGGAAATCGCACATAAAACCCAGTTTAGTAAGACGAAAGGAAGGAATCGAGATCAAGACCATGTCCAGACAAATAAGGACGAAATAAAGCTTCTTATGGCCATATTGTTGCTGCAGGGGATTGTAGAGAAATCTAAATTAGGACACTATTTCTTGCAATCGCTTGTTCAATACGCCAATTTTCTATGAGCTGATGACACAGAAGAGATTTTTTTCTCGCCAGATTGAGTGGCCTGACCAGCCTCCTGACCCCAACTTGGCAGGTTCGATTCTGGCTCAGACCGGTGGTATTTGAAGGTGCTCAAATACATCGGCCTCTTGTATGTAGATTTACTGGCATGCAAAAGAACTCCTGCGGGACTAAATTTGGGCACCTCAGTGTTTCCGAAAACAGTAAAAGTAGTTAGTGGGACATGAAGACAATAACACTATTATTATTATTATTATTTTTATTATTATTATTATTATTATTATTATTATTATTATTATTATTATTATTATTATTATTATTATCATTATTATCATTATCATTTTTTTTCCCTTTGCTTTAGGCCATCTGTGGACCATGGTGCTTGTGTTCTAGCTGTGTTTTTGTCATCGTCTGCCCCTTTTAGCATACTGGATTGTGTTCTTAGTGGCCTCTTGAGCCTTCCTGTAGGCCCAGTATTCCTTCATTTTATTGCTGAATTCTTTCCTGCGCTCCTCTGACCAATTCCCGGCTCCTTTGTGGCTAGCTGATGTAAGGGATGTTAGGAAAGGTTTAGTTTTGACCATTAAATGGTATGCATTTCTGTCAGTAATGGCGGCTTGATTAATATTAAGCTCTGCAAGATCTTTGTCCACTTGTTTGGTCCAGGGGAATCCAGTAGCTTTGCCTTTGTTAGCAACCTTGACGATCTTATGGGATAATCTATTAGGATCCGTTCTGTATAGGTGTCCATAGAAAGTCAGACGTTTTCTCCTGATGGCATCTATGAGGTTTTCTTGATGCTGGTAGAGCTCATTGTTGGGTTTGTACAATCGCTTTCCATCTGGTAGGCCCTATTATTCTTCTCAGGAATTTCTGTTCTTGCACTTACAGGGCTCTCAGTGGGGTCTTTTTAGTTAGGGATAGGCATTCTGCTGCGTAGAGGACTGATAGTCTGACTACTGCATTATAGTGTCTCAGTTTTACATTCTTTGATAAATGCTTTGAGGCATACAGTTTTCTGCAGGCATGGTAGGCCTTGTCTAATTTGATTCTCCTTTGTTCAAGAGCCATCGTTTCACTTAGGTCCTCCGATATCCACTCTCCGAGGTACTTCACATTTTTAGCTCTCTTGATGTGTTTTGTATCACTGACTCCCATTGTTGTAGGGGCATCTTTGATGTTGGTCATAAACTCGGTCTTTCCAATGTTGATCATGAGGCCCGCTTTAGCTGCTATAGAGTGCAGTGTTTGAAGCTGCATTGTGGCCTCATGCATGTCGTTTGCTAATAAAGTAAGGTCATCAGCAAAGGCCAGGCATGGAATCCTCAGGTTGTCTGATTTCAACCCCATCCTTAATCCGGTGTTCTCAGTTAATGACCTGGTCCATTCTCATATGATCTTTTCCAGGACACAGTTAAATAATATGCATGAGATACCATCTCCTTGCCTCACCCCTGTATTGAATGTGAAGCTCTCTGATAATTGACCTCTAAACTTAAATTTGGAAGTGGTGTTGTGCAGGGTGGCTTGCACCAACCTATTCATATTTTCATTTAGTCCCAGTTCTTTTAAGGTGTTGAAGAGTGTGATCCTATCCACGGAGTTGTATGCCTTCTGGAAGTCGACAAAGATAGCTACCCACTGTCGGCATCTTTTCTTGCTATGTTGAAGGATGGTCTTCAGATTTTGTATCTGTTCAGCACAAGACCTTGCAGTTCTAAACCCTGCTTGATATTCTCCTAATTCTTTATCCAGTTGTCTTGTTATGTGTTGTTCCAGAATCTTGGAAAAGACTTTATACGATACTGAAAGGAGTGATATTCCTCTATAGTTGCTGGGATCTGTTTTGCTTCCCTTCTTGTGGATTGGATGGATAACAGCTGACTTCCAATCATCTGGGAGCCTTTCCTTAGCCCATATGTCCAGGATTACTTTCTGTATCTGCCTGAATGTTTGCTCACCAGCTTGTTTCAACATTTCTGCCACTATTCCGTCTTCTCCAGGAGCTTTGCTGTTCTTGAGAAGTTGAATGGTCTCTCTTACTTCTTCAAAGGTGGGAGGTGGGATGTCTTTGGTGACAGGGTTAGCTGGTTCTCTAACTGGGAGGCACTGCGCAGGTTCTTCAGCATTCAAAATTCCTTGGAAATAATCAGCTAGGGTCTTGATGCAGTCATCATCATTGAGGCACAGTGATCCCTCTGTTCTCTGGAAATGTAAAATTTGGGGTGTGAACTGGTTCGTCTGTTGTTTGAGACCTTTGTATAAGTCTCTGGAGTTGTTTCTTCCAAAATCCTCCTCGGCTTGCTTAATCAGTTCTTTGTTGTATTTTCTTTTCGCCCCTCTTATGATGCTGGAGGTGTTGTTTCTTTGTGTAATAAAGGCTTGTAGGTTGGTTTCGTTTTTATGATGGTTCCATTTGAGCCATGCTAGTCGCCTGGCTTCTATAGCCTCATTGCATTCGTTTGACCACCACGGGTGCTTGTTTCCTTTACGTCTGTTGGGGATCGTCTTCTGAGCCGCGTCTGTTATAGCATCCCGTAGTGGTGTTAATCCTATTGATGTGTTGGTTCAGACTCTCTTGGTAACTTGCATTGTCTTCTTTAAGTTTGGTGATATCAAACCTAGGAATCTTCTTTTTCTTCATAAGCATAGCCTTGGTCTTATACAGTGGTTTCAGATTCATCTTAACCATGGACAGGTAATGATCGAAGTCTATATTAGCTCCTCGTAAAACCTTCACGTTCATAATGTCGCAGTGGTGCTTCTTATCTATTGCTACATGGACAATTTGGAACTCGCCCATCATGCTGTTTGGGCTGCACCACGTCATGGCCTTCCTAGGTAGGCGTTTAAAAGACGTAGACTTCAAGAGTAATCCATATTTGGTGCACAGACTGATTAACCATTCCCCATTCTTGTTGGTTCTCTTATCTTCCTACAATCTTCCGGTATTTCTGTTCTCTCCCAATCTGAGCGTTGAAATCTCCCAGCAGTATTGTCGTATGATGATGTGGGATGTGGTCTAGGGTTTCCTCAAGGGTGTCCCAATACTTATCTGTAGTCTCTGGGTTTTTCTTGTTAGAGTCATTGGTAGGAGCATGGAAGTTAACCAAAGGGTATCCCCTATTGCTAGACCTGAAGGATATTACTGAAGTTCTATCACTGGGCGAAGAGAAGCCAAGTATGCTAGCAAGTAGTTTGTGGTGTACTGCGAACCCTGTCCCCAGGAAGGGTACATTCATCATGACTCTCTAACCACGCTTTCCCTTATATATTCTTGAGACTCCATGGCATCTTCACTATTATTATTATTATTATTATTATTATTATTATTATTATTATTATTATTATTATTATTATTATTATTATTAGATTTTCCTCCACAGCTTTTTACATATCTCTGACAATGAAGTGAATAATGCACAACTTCCACCCAAAATATATGAGATAAATCCAGTATTTGACCACCTGTTGGCAACATTTTCGGGAGTTTATACCCCTGATGGCAAAAATGTCAATTGATGACAACCACTTGCTATGGAAAGGGTGGCTGGGGTGGAAAGTTTACATAACAAGAAAACGATCGCGTTTCGGAGTGGAATTATATAAATTATGCGAAGGCAAGACAGGTTATATAACATGACCTGCTTCCGTGTGTATCATAATGAACAGCTGTAAAAGACATAACACTGTGAACACTATAAATACTGTAAATATTACCTGTATTGTAGTGTAATATAGTCTGTTCATGTCACTTATGAATTGTAGACAGGCTATGTAAACTTGATCTCTCGAAAGCGCTAACCAACATAACGGAAAATTTAATGAGTATTATAATTTATTCCATTGTACATCTTTTAAGTACATGTAAACTTTGTAAATCTACAATTTACATACGCAGAAACATTTATTTACAGGCAGAGATTGATAGTAAACTGCCTAAAATATTCGGGTGAAAGTTACTGTATAAACAAAAAACAGAGCTTTGCTGTTAGGAAGAAGCAATCTCGATTTCACAGTGTTTAAGCACTTAGTACGTTTTTGCACAAAGTATTGAAAAATTGAAATAATCAAATTTTTCAACAATTAAATACATTATATTCAAGTAAATATTTCTCTTTTGGCCCTTCAATAGTTTATTTTAGTCTGAGATTGTTTTTGATCAAGTTATTAAATATTTTCTTCAATCAGGGAAATTGCTCCCCACTTGGGAGTGAGCTAGTGTGTACCGAGCTCCCGCTTAAGGGGTTAATAGTCCTATCGATAAATACTACATGACTAAAGTTATATAGAAGTAAATTTCTGATCATTTATATCTTATACATTTTTTCCGTACCAGCTATGATAACACAGATATTCATGAATTTGTATTTTTGTTGCTAAGTCCATATCCATGCCGAGCCACGAGAAAATGGGATAACAGAATTTAATGAAAATCGGTATATGGAGTTGCGGAATAAGAAACTACAGTCTAAGCTATAAACAATTTTATTCACGATGGATGAAATGGCAGTTTAGGGGAAGGCACCTAAAATTTAATTTTTAAATACCGGTACCTATACTGTATTATTGGTCCTATCGAAAAGTACTACATAACAAAAGTTATAGAGAATACAATTTCCGATCATTTATGTTTTATTCAGTTTTACCGTACTGACTATGATAAGAGTGGTCTTTCAGAGTTGGAAGAAAACTAAAGGTGAAGGCCTACAATATTGAAAGCGCATACCATTGATCAACAATAACATTACACTGACCATTGTTTTTTGTGATGTTCTTTGTCTTTTATGCTGCCACTCAACTCCGATAGATGGGATTACTGCTGCGTACTGAGTATAACAGTCTGACTGAATACATGCGGGAAATAGCTGGGGAATTGGTAAACTTTCTTCTTTAGCATGCCATTCCATTGGTTCTTGCATTTTCTGATACTGCCGGTACATAACACACTGGTTCATCATAGTATTCCAGCTATTCAATCCCTACTCTGATGCACTGTTTTGAATGAGCAGTGTGCACACTTAAGGCAGAGACTCACTTAATAATAGTAGTAGTAGTAGTACCTGGTCTAGAATTACAATTTAGGCCTAATACAAATTATAGCACCATAATTCATTAAATAACTCAAAATTCAACCCTGAAAAGAGCCGTTTCTTAAGAAAAGCTTCTTCCTCTTCACTTCTATTAAATTCTAGATTCATTTCATTCCAAATTAGCAGTGAAGAGGAGGTTTCTCTTCTGACTTGGAGGAAAAATTTGCCTCCCAATCAGATAGACTTTTCCGTCGCCAATGTAGGGAATTGAGATATTCCGACTCATCGGGTACTCCTACGAAACAGATTAGTAAAAGGGCATAGTTAATGCCCTGGGACTCTCCACTATTCGAACCCCCACTCCACGCTGAAAAAAGACAAGAGTTTTCACGGATCGTGGCTGTCTGCGGCTTAGTCATTCCAGCTCTGGAACTTTGGACTGTTAGATGGGAAGCATAGTACTGCAAGAAATCAGCTTCATTTTCCGTATCAAATCCTATTTACAAAGACTTATAACAATAAAAATCTTCCACCTTTTTGATACTTATATTTGAAACTAGCAAATGTACCCGTGCTTTGCTACGGTATTCTACATTGTATACGGATATCGACGTGAAGACTGTGCCTGCAGTAAATGAGATTGTTTTAAAATTGCATGTCTCTTAGCCTTATCTGAGAAATAGCATGGGGAGGTCCCCATATGTTGTTTCCAATGTAAAGTGACGGTTGCGGAGTTGTGATGATAACGGCAGGTTCACTTGCCTACTGCCATTCACAATCGAGTTGGCAAGTTTACATTATAATTGCAGGCCTAATGCCTACTGCGCGGTCACAATCGATTTGGGGAGTTTTAGTTACAATGGCAGACCCATTTCCTACTTTCAGACAGATTACTGTTGAGGAGTTTTTATAATAGCAGGCAACTTCCCTACCACCAGTCAAAACTGAGTTGTGCAGTTATCATTATAATGACAGGCCCTTTTTTCTGCTGCCAGCCAGCTTATTGCCAGTCACACAGAATTAGTGAGTTTCCATGAAAATAGCAGGCCACTATGCCTAATGCTAGTCAAATTTTAGATTGGAACATTTGTTTATAATGGCAGGCACCCTGGCCTAGAGCCAAACACAACAGGGTAGGGGACTTTTGAACAAAACTGCATGATCCCTTGCCTTCTGCAAGACAAATCAAGAAGTGAATTATTCATTAAAATGGTAGGCCCTTCTTACTAATGCCAGTTACACAGGAGTTGGAGAAGGACCCCATTCCTACTGTCAGCAGTCAAAGTCGGTGTAGGGAGTACTGATTACAATAGCAGACACCCCTTTCTCGGTCGCTACAAATCGACATCAATGAATATATATAGATGGACATTCGAAAGTATATACATGTTAACAATATTGCAGACATTCATTTACAGATTAACTGCTGCTAAACGGTACATCATATTGACAAAGGATTGTACCGTAAGGGGCAGTATTTAGCGATCTAAATGGCTGGTCCTATGATATTTTCTCGCATCTCATCTATTCATGGGTCAGATTGAGTTAGAAGCAATGAATAGGGTGAAATTTGTGTAAGATTATCTTACATTGCATTACTCTTCGGATAATTATGTGACATAGCATTTGGCTCAAATATGGGTACTGGGTGGGCCAATGTTCGTGTAGAGTTTGATTATACTATCTGTCCTGTAAGTGATTGAAAGTATGAATTATATAGGTAAAGAGTCCAAATTTACTTAAAATCGAGAAATAGAGACGAATCTAACGTATTAGCGATACAGATACGACAAAAAGTCATAAGACCAAGGTTGAAGATCACTCCAAATTGAACGAAGATTGTGCCATCCGTTATGTGATAGGACTTCCCGTTTATCCCACGAAATATCTCAAAACGAAGATCTGCACCATCATTAACATTTCGATATTCTTCGGGGATAAAAAATGAAAAAATTAAAGATCTGTGAAGTTTTTCGTTCGTTACAGGCTGAAACGTACAATTTTGCCAAATTTCAATTTTCTTGCTTGTCTGGCAGATTATGCTGCAATCTGGATTTTGGGTGAGGGGGTAAAAATTATGACTTTCAGGAAATTAAACCAAAAAATATGCAGACGATCATTATTACCCCTCAAACGGGTATCTGTACGAAAATTTCACCAAAATAGTCAATATACAGGCATACACAGTCGTTAACATTTTATTTATATAGAGAGATAAGGAATCTGCTCCACGTACAACACATTTTGGCTACGTCCGCTGGACTTAACCTGCAAAACCAACCGTTCATGATGTCTCACTTATTAAACCTCCTGTCGAAAAATTCACATGAGAACAAAAGTTTTAGAAATGGATTTCCATTAAGGATTGTAGATTTCGATTAATTTCAGATGTGCATATTTTGAGGAAGTGCAAAATCATGGTTCTGGTTTCGGATAAATCCCCAGTAAATTTAGGTATTCAGAAATAATATTGGCCCTAAAACCTACACAAGTACAGGTGGATTCTAAATATCAAGTTTGCTAGAAATATATTCAGTAGTTTTCAAGTTATAAAAACTCATACAATCAAACCGACAAACAGACTCCAAAGTTAAGAAATATGCAGATGGTCATTATTACAACTGAAACGGATAACTGTACGGAAATTCCGGCAAAATAGCCAATGTACAGACGGTCATTGCGATAGATGACAGGTAAGCATGAGCACGTTTGAAAGTGCAAACCTTCATTTCGAGATTTTACTTACTTACTTACTTACTTACTTACTCCATGGCTCTACGGTCCTTTAAGGACCTTGGCCTCCTTGACCACAGCTCTCCAGTCATCCCGGTCTTCAGCACGCCTACGCCACCTCCTGACTCCAACGGTCCTCAGATCAGTCTCCACATCCTCCAGCCATCTCATCCGGGGCCGACCTCTCCTTCTCCTGCCCCCAGGGTGTCCTGTCAGTGCTTTCCTTGGAAGCCTTCCCTCCTCCATCCGTTGTACATGCCCCAGCCATCCAATTCGTCTCATTTTGATTGATGTCACCAAGTCCGGCTCCTTATACAATAATCTTATTTCTTCATTTGTTCTGATTCTCCATAAATCTCTCTCCTTCACCGGTCCGAATATCTTCCTCAGTACTTTCCTTTCCCACACATTTAATCTCCTCTCTGTGGCCTCAGTCAATACCCATGCCTCACTCCCATACATAAGCACTGGTTTAATTATTGTTTTGTAGAGAGTCAGTTTTAATTTCCTGCTTAAGTTTTTACTTCTCAGAAGGGGATTCAGTGCCCTGTAGGATCTGTTGGCAGCCTTAATTCGATTTACAATATCTGTCTCAACTTTATTTTCTGATGTTATTACTGAGCCAAGATATGTGAAGCTATCTACTGCTTCAAAGGTGTAACCATCCACTTGGAGTTTTTCAGTGTTCCTTCCATTTCTCTCTGTTACCATATATTTAGATTTAGAGTCACTTATCTCCAAGCCCAAGGACCCAGCCGCATTTTTCAGCTCCCTCAAGGCAGTTGTAAGTGCCTCGTTACTTCTAGCAGATATCACCACATCATCTGCATAAGCCAAAATTTGGATCAGTCCATTGTAAATATTACCACCCGGATTAGTAGTTACTGATCTTACAGCTTTCTCCAACACTAGATTAAATAACACTGGTGATAAGGGGTCTCCCTGCCTTAGGCCTTCTTCGGTTCTGAAAGATCTTGACAGACTTCCCTGCACTTTTACCTGACTTCTGCTGTTCTCCAGGGTCATCTTAGTCAATTTTATTAACTTCTGTGGGAATTTAAACTCCTTCATTGTTTTCCACAATGTCGATCTCTTAACTTTGTCATAGGCTTGTTTAAAATCTATAAAAAGATGCCCTAGTCGAACGTTGTATTCATATGTCTTTTCCAGAGTCATTCTCATGGTGAAAATATGGTCCATCGTCGATCTTCCAGGTCTGAAACCAGCTTGGTACTCCCCTATAATTCTTTCCGCTCTACTACTAACTCTCTTTGTTATGGCTGTAGAGAGGATTTTGTATACTATACTCAGTAAGGATATACCTCGATAATTCTTGCATTGCATGCGTGACCCCTTCTTATGTATAGGACATATATTTGCTAGTGTCCAGTCCTCCGGCATTGTACCTGTTTCCCATACCTTTTTAATTATCTCGTGTATTTTCTTCACCAACACTTCTCCTCCATGTTTTACCATTTCTGCTGTTATGAGGTCATTCCCTGGGGCTTTACTGCTCTTCAATTGTTTTATAATATCTCTTATTTCTTCAATCGATGGTGATCCCATATCGTCTTCATCCTCATCTCCATTCTCCTCATCCATCTCTTCCTCCTCACACTCATCTCCATATTCACCCTCCTCATCTCTCTCTGAAGTTTCCATACGGTCTGATCCTTCTTTTTCTTCATTTATTGGTCTGACAGAAAGTAGTGTTTCGAAATGTTTTGCCCATTTTTCCAGAATTCGTTCTTTTCCAACAATGAGTCTATCAGTCTCATCCTTAAGCATATTCACTCTGGGTTGATATCCCTTCTTTACTTGTCCAACCCCATGGAAGAATTTTCTGCCTTGTTTGTTTTCAAAATTCTTCTGCATTTCATCCACTCTCTCCTTTTCTTCTATTCTTTTCTTGTTCCTTATCAATGTCTTTGCTATTCTCCGTTTCTCTTTAAAAACTGCAATATTATTTCGAGTGGGTCTCTGTAGCATTCTTTGTCGGGCAAGATTTCTCTCTTCCAGAACCTTACCCACTTCCTCGTCATACCATTTATTTCTACTCTGTTTCCATCTCTCTCCAAGTACTTCCTGCGCCGTTGTATTTATTGCTATCTTGGTTTCCTCCCACATTGTGTTGATGTCCACATCTCCGTTTCTGCCCATCTGTAGCTTTCTTTGCAGCCGGTCTCTATACTCTTCCTCCTTCTTCTCATCCCTTAACAGTTCTACATTATAGATCTTGCTCTGCTCAGCTCTGTCCCTGGGTTTAATTGCCAGTCTTTCTCGGAACTTGATCCTCACCAGTATGTGATCTGAATCACTGTCTGCACCACGCATGCTTCTCACATCCATTATATTGGAGGCATGTCGCGCATCTATCAGCACATGGTCTATCTGGTTCTTTGTCAGACCATCCGGTGATATCCATGTCTCTTTATGGATCTCCTTATGGGGAAAACATGTGCTCTTAATCACCAGCTCCTTGCTAAAGGCAAAGTCAATCAATTTCCACCCGTTTTCATTTGATTCTTGGTGTTTACTATGATATCCTGCCACTGGGTGGTTTTCTTTCTCTTTGCCTACTTTGGCATTATAATCCCCTAGGACAACTTTAACATCATACTTGGGCAACTTGTCATATACTTGCTCCATTTTTTCATAGAAATGTTCTTTCTCTTCCTCATCGGCATCCTCTGTTGGTGCATGGACACTAATTAGTGATATGTTGGCAAATCTCCCTCTCAATCTTAACCGGCATAGTCTGGAGCTTATTGCTTCATATTCAATCACATTATGACTGACCGATTTCTTGACCATAAACCCTGTTCCTATTCTATTTTCTTCCTCCCCACTATTGAACAAAATGTAGTGCTGTAGATCTGTCACCTCGATTGTCTTCCATCTTATCTCCTGTAATGCTGCCACATCTATCTGATATTTAAGTAATTCCTCCTCCAATTTTCTACTAGCCCCGGCCTGAAAGATACTTCTCACATTCCATGTTCCAATATATCCGTATCGTTGCCATTTAGCGCGCTTTAGTCGTCGTAAGTTTGGGACCGTCCGGTTTTCTTGATTTGGTTTCTGAACAATATGTAGTTTTGTGGTAGTGGAGTTGTTAGCCCCACGTACCAACCCCCAACCTGGAGGACCAGGGTATCACTCTTAGTCTGGATCATCACCTTAGACCTGTCCGGCTTGGGTGGCCCTACCAGGAGCATATGCTCCCGCCGGCATAGCTCTAAGGATCATTTGAACACGCAAGCCTCCAAAACACCCGGCAAAATGTATTTTGCCTTCGTCAAGGTGGTGATACCATCGGGAGGCATTTCGAGATTTACTGCTCCTAAACGGTACATCATACCAACAAACGGTTTGCACCCTCAGACGTCCCTTTTATCGCTCTACATGTTTGGTGTTAAAACATTTTCTCGTATCTCACATATTTATGGGTTCGATTGAGTTACGATATTTGAATGGGGTGAAATTTGGGTACATTTTCATCATTTTACATTATTTTTCACATACTTATGTGGAAGCTAGAATCATGAAATTGGGTTCGCAAATAGCCATTGGTCGTGTCAATGTGCGTGCCAAATTCGATGACTCTACCTTTCCTATAAGTGTGTCAAACTAAGTAATACACGTGTAAAAAGCACAAAATCTACAAACAATCGAAATATACAGCCAAATCTACCCTATAAGGGAGAGGGAGACGACAAAATATCACAGGACCAAAGTTGTAGATCACTCGAAATTGAACGGAGATCGTTCCATCCGTTTTGTGATAGGACTTACTGTTTAGCCATGAAATACCTTGAAACGAAGGTATGCACAGTCATTAAATTGCCTATATTTCGATATTATTTGTCATAAAAAGTGAAATATTTAATGATCTTGAAAGTTTTTCATAGGTTACCGGCTAAAACGTATAAATTTGCTTAATTTCAATTATTCAGCTCGTGTGGCAGATTGTGAGGCAATCTTGATTTTGGATGAGGAGGGGGGGGGGTTAATTTAGGACTTCCAAGAAACTATAGCTAAAAAATATGCAGGTGGTCATTATTACCCCTTAAACGGAAAGCTGTACGAAAATTTCGCCAAAATAGTCAATGCACAGACACACGGTCGTTACGATGTGATTTATCTGGATAGATAAGGAATTTGCTCCACGTATAACACCTTTTGGGCTATGTCTGCTAGACTTAGCCTGAAAACCGACCTTTCACGTTATCTGCCTTATTAATCCTCCCGTTGAAGAATGCACATGAGAAAAAGAAATTAGAATTGGATTTCCAAACAGTTTGATCGATTTCCAGTCAGGTTGGTCTTGTACTTTATATATTGTGGGAGAGTAAAAATCCCCATTTTGGTCCCCTATAAATACCCAGTCCATTCCGGGAATTTGAAATGGTATAAACCTTAAAACCTACCCTTGGAGGGGTGGATGCTAAATATAAAGTTTGGTTCAAATATCTCAGTAGTTTTCAAGTTGTAAGAAATACGGTTTGCACGCACCCACTCTTGCATTAAGTCCACTGGAATTTGTACCGAAAAACGGTCCATTAATGATATCTCCCTTATTAAATCCTGTTATCGAAATGATGCACATGAGAAAAAAATGTTTAGAAATTAATTTTCATTAAGGCAGGTAGATTTCCATTAAGTTCAGTTGTGTATACTCTGAGGGAGTGCAAAATCACGGTTCTGGTTTCGTAAAAATCGCCACTCAGTTCAAGGATTTAGAAACAATATTTGCGCTAAAACCTACCCAAGGACAGGTGGATTCTAAATATGAAGTTTGGTGGAAATATATCCAGTAGTTTTCAAGTTATAGAAGGACAGACAAACAGACAAACAAACAGACAGACACCAAAGCTAAAAATTATGCAGATGGTCATTATTACACCTAAAACGGATAACTGTACAGAAATTTCGCCAAAATAATCAATGTACAGACACACGGTCGTTACAATTTTATTTATACAGATTTAGCAAATTAATTAATTACACACAGTACATGTTTCGTTCTTTTTTAGAACATCATCTGCTGTTTACATAGCTTAGGTGAATCACTAAGTGTTTATCTTTTTGAATACATTATAATCAGGTACCTTGTTCTTAAATACTATGTAAATATAAATTGAATTAAAATGAATTAAAAGCAATGTGGTGGTTAAATGGGTTAGTGAAATGAGACAGAATTATAGTAGAATTCAGTGTAGAAATCTGTAGTGAAGCATAGGTACATCAGTTAGATAGCCCTAAAGTCAAACATAGTATCATTACAAAATTCTATATTTTGTTTACTGAATGCAGTGGCCAAGGGGTCCTTGGACATGCATGCGATAGACTGAGAGACCTCAAAGACAAAGAGTTTGGAAAACACTGGTCTATAACCATGTTGTTCCAAGTCCCATTTATCTCATTTTACAGTAGAAGGCGGTCAGTTTTTACCTTATTTAATATCATAGACTGACCGTAGGTTCCTATGTGATTATAAGATGTATTAATGAACAAACCATTCCAAACAATGGAAATTAATAGACAACAGGGAGGTGATGAGGATGGTATTATGAAATGAAATGTCGTATGGCTTTTAGTGCCGGGATATCCCAGAACGGGTTCGGCTCGCCAGGTGCAGGTCTTTCTATTTGACGCCTGTAGGCGACCTGCGCATCGTGATGAGGATGAAATGATGACGAAGACAACACATACACCCAGCCCCCGGGCCATTGGAATTAACCCTGGACCGCGCGCGCAGGCGGTGTTTGGACCGCACTTTTGAATTATTGATTTGTATTATCGATTAATGCGAACTCAGCCCGATTACGTCCACTGCTAATCTTTGCTTACTCTGCTAAGCATCAGACAGCGCTACTGATAAGTTGTGTAATGCTTCAGTTCAGCGTGGGAACAGTCGTGAAGACAGCCGGCAGCGGTCCTAACACCGCAACGCGCACAGAAATGTAAGTATATTTTTGAGCTTACGTTTATTGTTCCAAGCGGTCTTATACATTATTTCCGCTGTAACAACGTTCCTTGCAGAATGTTTTAGTGACTAATTGAGGTGGATACTTCATTATGTATATAATTGCAGGTATGAAGTATTATACGTATATAAATACAGTAATCTGTTTTTATTTTTTTCGCTACAGGGATCGAAGAAGATATATGCAACTTGATGACATTGACATCCAACAGTGTCTTATGGAACTCTCGGAGCAAGACGGAGTAGACAGTGACTGTGATTTCGAAAGTGACATCGATTTTGAAGGAGAGGGGTTCGTAGATGATGATCATTCTAGAGACTCCGCACAATCTATTACGAGTGATATTCCAATGGAAGAGGACACGGGGTGCAACGACGTCAGATTTTATATTGGAAAAGATGGTGAAACGATCTGGAAAAGTACTCCTGTGGTTCTGAATGATTCTAGAACCCGTTCGAAAAATATCGTGAAGACGTTTCTCGGGCCAAAAGCACGTGCACGAAACACTCCAACACCGATGGATGCTTTCCTGCAAATAATTTCCCTAGAAATGATCGATGATATTGTAAGATATACTAACATTTACGTTGCTAAGTGTCGGTCAAAGAATCCGGAATCGCGAAGTAGGGACTACAAGGATACTACACGTACCGAGATTATGGCACTTTTGGGGGCATTGTTTGTTATTGCAACTAAAAAGGGCAACCGTGCAGATACTTTAGAACTTTGGTGACGAGATGGTACTGGAAAGGTAATCCTGAGAGCAAATTTTAGCTCCAGGCGCTTTCTGTTTTTGATGAGATGTTTGCGTTTTGATGACGTAAGTACTAGAAACGCACGAATTGCGACAGACAGATTAGCAGCCATCAAAGGATTGTGTGAGAAGGAAATATCTCACTGAATTGGGATTGAGTCTGATGGAGATAAATCTCCGAGAAAGAGCTCAGCTTCTGTCTCTTCCAAGTGATTTACAGGTATTCTTATCTTTCGTGAAGCCAAGGAGACTACAAAGTGTGCATCACAAAAGAAAATCTGCTTCATTTGTGGAACGCACAAAAATACAAAGACTGGTGTTACCTGTGACCTATGTCGTCGAAATGTGTGCCGCAATCATAGTCAGCATACGGTTACCTGTGAAAAGTGCAGTCAAGAAGCTGAAGATGAAAACTAAATGTGCTTCATTTCATTGGGAACAGTAATCTGCTATTTGATTTCATAACCCCATGTAGAGGAGTCCCGTGTTTGAATTTCTTGACTTGTATTTGTGTGTTCTCTAAAACATATTCAATTTCATGAAGTGTATATATGTTTGCCTTTTTAGAATCTTTCAATTATTTCAATAAATTTCCTTAACCTAAGAAGGATAAAATTCACATAATGTGCGAGAAAGTTGGCAAACTACGTTGTGCGGTCCAAACACCGCCGCGCGCACAGTAGCGTGATACGGAGTGGCGCGCGCGGTCCAGGGTTAACCAATTAAGGTTAAAATCCCCGACCCAGCCAGGAATCGAACCCGGGACCCTCTGAACCGAAGGCCAGTACGCTGACCGTTCAGCCAACGAGTCGGACATGAGGATGGTCATAGAACAAAACAGCTTACAGAAATAGATTTAATTCAGAGATGAAAGACATAGAACATTCATGTTATTAATTTTTATTCATGCTGTACTGGCCAACTTTGGACCACATCATTTCAACAGGCTTCAAAATCTGCCCAGTATTTCCACATGCGTTCTTGGTGTCATTCTTTCTTCTCCTGTGTCCATGCCTTTCCTTTTTTAATGTTGGGTTGTCTCAGAAACCCTGGAATGCTTGAAGTGCGTCAAGCTCCTGGATGTCATTATGTGTGATTCCCGCTTTTTCAAGGTGGTTTCCTTCTGCTGAAAGGAGGTCAGCCTTGTTCGGTGCATTCTTGTCACATGTCGATTAAAGATAATTCCTCATTTCTGGATGGTATTGTGCCGGGAAATGATCAGGGATCTGGGCATGAGAAACTTCCCTTAAGGGTGAATGGCTCTTATGGAGCAGGTACAGAGAGGCTTATACAGAGCAAAATAATAGTTGGGCTTAAAACTCAATTTATTCATCACCGTGAATTTATGGGCAATGTTTCCTATTATTCCTGATCCATTTGACAAAATATTTGTTTTTTGGCAAATTATTTAAACATTAAAGCAAGTCATTTTACTAAACTTTCCTATGTAAAAACAAATACAATTCATCTTGACGTTTGCCTGATTTAATAACGCGATATCCGCAAAAGATTGTCTTTATCTTGATGTTTTGAAAATAATTTGTTTTGTTTTTTAAGTCACCATAAATTAACTGAAATGAGTGTCTTTCTTTTTAAGATCAAATTCAAAATTCAACATTCAAAATATCAGAACTGTTTTCCCTACAGTCTTATAAAAGAATAAATTTCACGTGTTCCCTACAGTCTTTTTAAATAATAACAAATATTCCTTCACTTTAAAATAAATACTCTTTCACTTTCAAAGTTTGTGAAGTTCTTCCTAAAAGTTTTTATAAGTATGGAAAATTTAACACTTCAAAAATAATGCACACTAGAATTTAGTAAAAGTCTAGTTTCCAATGAGCATTGTAATAATTGTTCAAAAAGCTGCTAAACGAAGTCATTGATTTTACTATTCCACTTGGCAAGAAGAAAGTTAGTTTTGGTGGAATTTTATGCACTTGTTTTAAAAATGGTTTGAAATGCACTTCATATCACCATTTTTACTGGAACTCAGGACTGAAATGTAGACAGCTACTGGTCAGTGAACAGCAAGTTGTTGCCATAGGCAGCTGATGTCGTGAAGTCATCACCATAGCACCACGCTCCATATCCCACTTTGATACCACAGTTCCAGTCCCTCGTTGACACGTCCCACATTGACTCAAGATTCAGCTTGTGTAGCGGCAGGCAGATATGATAATTACGAGAAATAAGCACTCGTCAGGGTTTCATGCATCACTGTGTAGTGTAGCGAATACGAGAAAGTTCAATAGTAGTATCCTATTCAAAATAACTCATATTTGCACTTCATAAAATATGCGTGGTATTGTGTTATGTGCATCTGTTCACTGTTCTTAACACTGGCAGCAAAATTACGAAAGCTCATTTATTGGAATAACTATTCAGAGATAAATCACAGTTCTAATATAATCATTGGTATGACACATGAAGAAAAGGTCAATTTACAACAGTAGAAGTGTTCTAAACTCATGAATGTTTACGAAGAAGAAATCATCTAATGCGGCACTGTCTTGTTCACCCGCGACGAATGGTTTTCCTTTTTTTTTTTTTTTTTTTGCTATTTGCTTTACGTCGCACCGACACAGATAGGTCTTATGGCGATCGTGGGATAGGAAAGGCCTAGGAAGTGGAAGGAAGCGGCCGTGGCCTTAATTAAGGGGTACAGCTGCGGCATTTGCCTGGTGTGAAAATGGGAAACCATGGAACACCATCTTCAGGGCTGCCGACAGCAGGGCTCAAACCCACTTAAGCGACTGCAGCTATTGAGCTCAGTACGAATGTTTTAATGCTGTTTAGAGTTAATCACACTTTTATTAAATACAAATATTTAAGCACTTTTATTGCATTAATTGCTTTAAAAGAATAAGTATTTATGTATTTCACTGGAAAATTGTGTTAATATGCACACACTTTTAAATTACAAATGTTTCAAGTTAAAAATAAATCTGGTGTGAGTACAAGTTCTACACTCTGGCTTTGAACTGAGTTTCAAGTTCAAATACATTATTCCACAATTTAAGTTACTGTCACACATTCAGACTAAGTTCGTATGTTAATTTTTGAAAAATTTCTAAGTCAAAAAGTAGCATTTTGAATACAAGACTTTACGGCAGTGTTCTTACCAGCGAACCTCACACACAGCGGCTATGTTCAAACTTTGGTGTAGTCACCCACATACAACATAATGTTGTTCCTTCAGCTGCAAGTTATGAACTGATTTTTACTTGGTGAATCGATGTTCTTTTATACCATTCTGCCGAGTCTGACTCAATCACCTCATGGCAGAATTGATCTCCTTTGCGGTGGAAATACTTGTAAATCCCTGGTATGATTTACTTCAAATTTTGATATGTCTGCCTTTAAATGATGGGCTACAGAATGATGTATTCCATTATTTGATAGCTTATCTGGATCAAAATAACATAAAAATATGTTCCATTGCATTCCATGTAATCACGCACTGTACATGTGATTGGCATGTCACAGCAAGGTCAGTTCCTTGCATGGAGCTTGTGTCATAGTTGCTAGCTCTCTCAACACAAGTTCCAGCTGTGATTTTGTTTACGTCGCAGTACCTCATGCTGAATTAAATTATGTTCCAGAACGCTGGCAGTTCCTGGTACATTATTGGTAATCCTCTCAAAGTGGGTTTGTAGTTCGTCGTTATGCTGTCTAGCATACTCCCCATTGTCTTTGATGGGACCTAAGATCTTCCTCAAAATGTTCCTTCCTTTGGCCTCCATTTTCTCGATCAGGCCTTTTTAGTTGATGGCAAGACATTCTGAAGCGTATAAGACCTCTGGACAAATGACAATACAGTAAATGCTTTGAAAGGTATGGACCTTTTCTTGTAGATGCCCTTGGTTACATAGTACACCATTTTTATTTTGTTCGCCAGTAATGTAATGACAAGTTTGGTGTTTTCAGTTCTCGCAGATACTTGATCTTATCTACTAGACTCTGGGTGTCAGCTTGACATTAGTTAAGAGAATTGTAGGCCTGCCTTCACTACTTACATTTTAAGCTGAAAAACCTGTTCCATGGCCATGTTTAAGGAACTGGAAAAAAATTGCAATATCATCTGCAAAGACTAGGCAATCAACATCAACATTTTAGCTTTTGCACCCTAGCTTGATTCTGTTTTGAACTCCTTGATTATTCAGTTCTTTGCGCCACTTCTGGATGACCTTTCCGAGGACACAGTTGAAGAGTTGAGGTGATAGTCCCTCCTTGCCTAACTTCTGTCTAGATCTTGAAGGCGTCTGAACATTCATATTAATTATATGAATTTTAACAAAATAATTGTAATGCTATACATGATACTGTATAGGCTTTTAGGCTTATGCCATGTCAGGAAAATAAGGTGAAATTCTTTACGTTTTGCAGAGAACTGTGCTCTGCATCATCAGAAGGAACTTAAACAATGACTTTTTGAAATTTAGATGTTATAATAGAAGTGGAAATGGTACGTTCATTCATCACCAGATGGCTCTCTGGACGTGGGACAGCGCAAGCGTTTGAAGCGGAAGCTGACAGAACCATCAGAATCATTTAAGAGGGTCACATAACAGTGTATGCAACATATGACATTGACAGGTGTATGACATTGACACAAGTCGGGAATGAAACATCCGGTGATGAGGAACATATGAATTTGGAAAACACCGAGATGAAATAACAATAGTGAAGGGACAGTGAGAGCCAGTGTCACTGTTGAAATTGTTAGGATTTCTACATATTTCCGCAGCTTCCCGTGTAATCCTGGACCTGTAGTGTCTAGTGAGGGTAAGAGCTCCAGCATCTTGGAACGTGACAACATGACCTGACGATAGAGCGTGATCAGCTATTGCCGATTTGTCTGGCTGGTTAAGATGAATATTACGTTCATGTTCCTTGATACGAGTACCAATGGACCACCATGTTTAGCCAATGTATACCTTACTGCAAGTACAGGGAATTTCGTAAACCCCAAGATGTAAAAGTGGGGACAATTTGTCCTTGGTTTTACTCAGACTGTAAGCAATTTTAGTGGTGGTGCCAAACACTGTTTTTATATTGTGTTTGCAGAGGACCTTGGCAATTCGATCTGTGGTGTTATGAATGTAAGGCAAGTAGGCAGTTGTCTTCACTTCTTCCTTCTGTGAGTTTTGCTTGGTCGTTTCTCTGGGATGCAGGGCTCTATGAATCTGCAAATCGCTGTAACCATTACCCTTGAACGTGACTTTGAGCGTGTCCATCTCCACCTGGATATATGATGGCTCACAAATTTGTCTCGTCCTCTTGGCGAGTGTCGTGAGAATGCCTTATTTTTGTAAGCCTACCCACACAAATCGTTATCTTCATGCAGATTCTCGCCAGCATCCAGCACAAAAACAAGGCATTCTCACGACACTCGCCAAGAGGGCGAGACAAATTTGTGAACCATCAAATATCCAGGTGGAGATGGATTCGCTCAAAGTCATGTTCAAGGGTAATGGTTACAGTGATTTGCCGACTCAACCAGTTATACTTTCTTTCTTCCATAAGCCCCATTAATATTGATAGCTCTCCATCTAATTCCATTTTGTTCACCAAGTTATTTCCAAGGAGGCCCTCGCCTGTCAAGTGGGTTTGGGACTCCATTCTCCCATAGGTCTGAGGCTTGCTTAAAATGTTCTGAGCTCGGTAAATTCATGAAGCAGGATGCTACCCTCCTTGCACATAGTCCAAGTGAGGATCTCTCCTCTAATGTGTTAGGGACCACCAGTGGATTGTATAGTCCAAGCCATCTGAGCACAAAGAGAGCCATGACTCAGAATATGACCGACATCTAACATGTTCACTCCCATTCCATAGCAACTGGTATCCCGACTCTCAGGACCAGTTACTAGGCCACTCAGCCTTTGCCCATGGTTCACAAACTAGGACTTGACTACAGTAACCCACACCATGAAGGCAAGGCTTTTAATTTGTCAATAATATTCTTAAAACTGTTATTTTAATAAAAATGCTTGTTGATTAAAGTAAATATTTAATATAATTCCTTACTTTATACATTTGTTTCACCTGATATCTACTTCATTTCAAGAACGGTCTTGTACAATGACACAATGTGACTTCATGTAATGTATAGCATAGGTAATTATATGCACTCTTTGTACTTGCAACCTTGAAAGATAGGTTTACAAACATTGAATTTGCTGGCACTAACTTTACGACAACCACGGGCCTCCATTGATTATGTACCCCACATTTTGCAGCTCTTCTTTTTCTTTGTCATTTCTTAATTTCTGGATTAAACTTGATTCACAGTTGCGGAAAAATCATAAATATAAACTGTCGTTCCTTTGGCTATAATTAAGAAATGGTAAAGAGTTGGTGGCAACTGAAAGGTTTTATTGTTAACACCGTTTGTGTGTTTGTTTCAGCTGTGGAGGACCATAATAGGACGACTTCACAGTAAGTATCATATACTTTTATTTATAATATATGTAGTAAAAAGGTAATAACTTAGTGTTGGAGTGCATCTTGGTTATAACTAGTGATGGGCAATCTAAGACTGGGTCTCGAAATTTCTCGAGACTAGTGCAAACTCTGTTTCTCGCAAGAAATTTTGAGAGATCTCGAGAATGTTGTCACAGCATTGTGCGGCAAGCAGTGTGTCATAGACCTACAGGTAGACAGAGCTGAATATTGTTTATGCCGAATATGTGAATAGTCAACCACGGGCTTTCTCCATTCCGTAAATACATGTCAAAAATCTACTAGGGCGTTCATTTCTATTGAGATGTATTTTGACGCAGTTGACTATAATATAATTATAAAGGATTTGCATTCTGGCATTGTATGCAGCGATATGTACACAAATGAGCACAGAAACTGATGGCTACTGTAGGCATACATCATTATCACCCATAATTCATCAGATCCCACATTCAGTATCCATTTGAGTAGTGCTTGTGTTTACCGGAATTATGGTGACGAAGGAAAATATTCTTTATAGTGTTATTAAGTAGGTACTATGGTATACGACGGTACAATGTGAAACTTTAAGATGATGTCCGAAACGCAACTAGGTCAAATGTGGGATTACTTAGATGAGATATCACATAGCACAGTTGCTGTGTTGTTTGTTCAAAAGAAGACGTCAGCAGAAATACTTCTGGGATGATCTGGCTCTTACAAACACATATCATTGAAGAGGAATCATCTCAGAGAACACCTCTGTCTTGCTCTGCATCACAAGAAACTATGCTGTCGACAACTATTGTGAGGTATCCAGGTCGTGTACATCCTTAACAAATTTTCGGCTAAGATGTCCACCTCAAATAACTTGTGAACCATTTTAGATACTGATATCCTGTTTACACTTACGTTAATCGTATTAAGGGTCTCATGCTCGAACATGTAGTACTTTTCCAGGTTTACGCTAGTAGTTACTAGGACATCACACAGATCGTAGCACATGGGAATCAGTCTTGAAATTCTCACAACATTCTCGAGATCTGTGACGTCAGTCTCGAGCGAGAGCATTGCCCATGACTGTGATGTCTGAAGTTACGTACATGTATGAAAATCTTAACAACTGTACTGCAACTAGAATAAAAAGGTATCCTTGGTCAGTAGTGAATGTAGTTTGAGCTGAAAGACCAAACATAACCTTTCAGTCAACTTCATACATCTGATGTCTTAATATCTGTGAAGACAAGCTCAAACCTCTCAGCAGCGACATATCTTGCAAGGCAAGAAGAAAAGAAGGCTACCGAGTACGTGGTATTGAAAAATATTTAATTAGTAGCCTAGAGGAAACAGGTTCTATGTTGCCCATTGAGCTTAGAACCCAGCCATTAAGACTAATAATTAGCCCTCCTTCTCTTATCTCTTTTAACTGTGTAAAATTCACATTCCAATCATTTGGCTGATTCAGCTATAAGGAAGATGTATTATAACACCCTAATTAGTGATGGATATGGGTACCGCAATATGTAAGGGAAGTGAGTGCCTTGATCGACGTTACATAAAGGGAGAATAATAATCATGAGCAACTTATAAAATATAACCGGTACATACAGTATCAATCATCATCAACATGGGTTAAATCAGTATGTTACAATAATTTTTATCAGCCTTAACAAAGACAATGCATCGACTATTAAGGGTATGTCACCTGAATATGATTCATATATGGTTCAAGTGCATGATAAATTGCAATACAGATATAGAGTACTTCCTCAGTGGCACCAGCTAGTCAGATGTCTCTCATGTACAGACTGGTAGGTTCCACGACTGTTTAAAATCACCTAAACTAAAGACAGACAGGCATCTCATGCAATGAATAAGACTACACTAATATAAAGATTGGAAAGGATTATAACAATTTATCATTAAAAGAGTAAATATAGATGGCTGGTTTATTTACATTATTCAAAACGTGAAGGAGATACAATCATCACATTTAATTATTATGAGGCTATCCCGGCAATAATAACGTTCTTCCTACTTTCAGTCACAAAATATAACGATATACAGTTTGAGACACAACAACTGATAGATATCAAATCTCGTAGTATTACATTTTATTATTATTAATTGGTATTCTGTTAGTTCACCTGTTCATACTTTATCCAATTAAATATTTCATTTAGAGTGACAATGACACCACTAAGACAAGTGTGTTTACAAAATAAAATGGGAATAGTCTGCAATTGGTTTGGTGGAAGAGATCCATTCACCTTCCCCGTATACTGTAGTCTGGCGATAAGTCTCACAATTAAGTAGTCTTCTTTCCTTTCAATAGTGAAAATTACATTAAAATATATAAAATGTGGCAGTAACACAAAGAAATTCATTGAAATATGAAAAGAATTTCCCATTACCTAGATGCCATTCTTATGGACCCTGTAACCGCCAAAAATATGAATCATCTCAAAAATGCACAACATAAATAAGAAATCATATAACCATGAAACCAATAAATTTGCATATCATAGATATGCTTGCTGAATACAGTCAACCTAATGGCTTAGATCGATAACCTCCTAGAATGGATAAAATGACATTCCCAAAATAAATCACTTTCAACTCCATAGCCATATATCAAATCTCATGTCACCTCGGGATCACTTGTAATTGACTACACTACCATGCATTATTCTACTCATATAAAAATTACCATGATCTCGGGATCTCATGATACAAGTACCTGTAACATGTGAAAAAGACTAGGACGAAACTCCTATTTTATTTTATTCCATATGGCACATATCGAAGACTCAGTATCTGCTAATGTCATTCCATGCCACCTCTCCACTGACAGCTCGGAACGTACCACTCATTTACAAGTTATAAGAATCATTGTGAAATCCGTATTGAAAGTAATTTACATTAAATAGTATAAATAGTCCTCTAAAAACCCTTCACATTACAAGATAACATTCTACCATAGTTAAAGAGCTGACAGGGTGATATTTTACAACTTGCACCACAGCATAATTCCCCCTTTTTGACCAACAAGCTAACTGCAAGGCACACCAACAACATAGGAATAGAGTATGGCCCAATGACACCATAACAAATTCATCATGTTGTCACTAATTTTAAACTTCAATAATAGTTTTTAATTATAACTGCGACAAAAAAGTCACTTCTATCTCTACAAGTTGCAAGCTAAAAACACTGGAACTTTTATTCATTTCCTTTGAAATAAGAACTAACACAAAAAAGTAGTATATGATTAAACATTATTCCAAAACTTCATTGTGTTGGAATGTGTTTCCTCATTAGGTCTTATAAAATATTTAATTTGGAGCATTACTCATCATGGCCATTTTGTACCATTTAGTTTAATTAAGTCATATCCTACATTAGACTATGGCCTTGGCAAGCAATATGTTATTTCTTCTCTTATCCAATCTAGTTCCTCACATAATGCCTCCATATTAAGTGAAATTCTTAAATGTTCCTATCAGTTCTTTTAATAGTCATACCTGGTTCAATTTTGAGGTGATGATATGGCTGATGATGCACTTTAAAACATGTACCATTTCATATTTTAATGAGGATTAAACCTTGATTTTATGATTTTATTTGGGTAAGGGGAGATAACGAGGAAATATGTACTTGACGGGTGTTAGAATGGTAAGGGCAGATTCTGGGGTAGGACTCTTTATCAGGAATACCATTGCACAGAACATAGTTTCTGTTAAGCACGTAAATGAGTGAATGATATGGGTAGATTTGTCAGTTGGAGGAATTAGAATTGTGTCCGTGTATTTACCATGTGAGGGTGCAGATGAGGATGAAGTTGACAAGTTTTATGAAGCGCTGAGTGACATCGTGGTCAGGGTTAACAGCAAGGATAGAATAGTGCTAATGGGCAATTTCAATGCGAGAGTTGGGAATAGAACTGAAGGATACGAAAGGGTGATTGGTAAATGTGGGGAAGATATGGAAGCTAACGGGAATGGGAAGCATTTGCTGGACTTCTGTGCTAGTATGGGTTTAGCTGTTACGAATACATTCTTCAAGCATAAGGCTATTCACCGCTACACATGGGAGGCTAGGGGTACCAGATCCATAATAGACTATATCTTAACAGACTTTGAATTCAGGAAATCTGTTAGGAATGTACGAGTTTTCCGGGGATTTTTCAATGATACAGACCACTATCTGATCTGTAGTGAACTAAGTATCTCTAGCCCTAGGGTAGAGAAAGTAAAATCTGTCTGCAAACGAATAAGGGTAGAATATCTCCAGGACAAGGAAATTAGACGGAAGTACATGGATATGATTAGTGAGAAGTATCGAACAGTAGACAGTAAGCAGGTTCTGGATATAGAAAGTGAATGGGTGGCATACAGGGATGCTGTAGTAGAAACAGCAAGGGAATGCCTAGGAACAACTGTGTGGAAAGATCCGAAAAGGCAAACATCTTGGTGGAATAATGAAGTGAGAGCAGCTTGTAAACGTAAAAAGAAGGCTTATCAGAAACGGCTCCAAACAAGGGCCGAGGCAGACAGGGAGTTGTACGTAGATGAAAGAAACAGAGCGAAACAAATAGTTGTTGAATCCAAAAAGAAGTCATGGGAAGAATTTTGGTAACAACCTGGAAAGGCTAGGTCAAGCAGCAGGGAAACCTTTCTGGACAGTAATAAAGAATCTTAGGAAGGGAGGGAAAAAGGAAATGAACAGTGTTTTGAGTAACTCAGGTGAACTCATAACAGATCCCAGGGGATCACTGGAGAGGTGGAGGGAATATTTTGAACATCTTCTCAATGTAAAAGGAAATCACCCTGGTGGTGTTGTGAACAGCCAAGCTCATGGGGAGGAGGAAAATGATGTTGGTGAAATTATGCTTGAGGAAGTGGAAAGGATGGTAAATAAACTCCATTGTCATAAGGCAGCAGGAATAGATGCAATTAGACCTGAAATGGTGAAGTATAGTGGGAAGGCAGGGATGAAATGGCTTCATTAGTAAAATTAGCATGGAGTGTTGGTAAGGTACCTTCAGATTGAGCAAAAGCAGTAATTTGTCCTATCTATAAGCAAGGGAACAGGAAGGATTGCAACAACTATCGAGGCATCTCATTGATTAGTGTACCAGGCAAAGTATTCACTGGCATCTTAGAAGGGAGGGTGCGATCAGTGGTTGAGAGGAAGTTGGATGAAAACCAGTGTGGTTTCAGACCACAGAGAGGCTGTCAGGATCAGATTTTCAGTATGCGCCAGGTAATTGAAAAATGCTATGAGAAGAATAGGCAGTTGTGTTTATGTTTCGTAGATCTAGAGAAAGCATATGACAGGGTACCGAGGGAAAAGATGTTTGCCATACTGGGGGACTATGGAATTAAAGGCAGATTATTAAAAGCAATGAAAGGCATTTATGTTGACAATGGGCTTCAGTGAGAATTAATGGTAGAATGAGTTCTTGGTTCAGGGTACTTACAGGGGTTAGACAAGGCTGTAATCTTTCACCTTTGCTGTTCGTAGTTTACATGGATCATCTGCTGAAAGGTATAAAATGGCAGAGAGGGATTCAGTTAGGTGGAAATGTAGTAAGCAGTCTGGCCTATGCTGACGATTTGGTCCTAATGGCTGATTGTGCCGAAAGCCTACAGTCTAATATCTTGGAACTAGAAAATAGGTGCAATGGGTATGGTATGAAATTTAGCCTCTCGAAAACTAAATTGATGTCAGTAGGTAAGAAATTCAACAGAATTGAATGTCAGGTGGGTGATACAAAGCTAGAACAGGTTGATAATTTCAAGTATTCAGGTTGTGTGTTCTCCCAGGATGGTAATATAGTAAGTGAGATTGATTCAAGGTGTCGTAAAGGTAATGCAGTGAGCTCGCAGCTGCGATCAACAGTATTCTGTAAGAAGGAAGTCAGCTCCCAGACGAAACTATCTTTACATCGGTCTGTTTTCAGACCAACTTTGCTTTACGGGAGCGAAAGCTGGGTGGACTCAGGATATCTTATTCATAAGTTAGAAGTAACAGACATGAAAGTAGCAAGAATGATTGCTGGTACAAACATGTGGGAACAATGGCAGGAGGGTAATTGGAATGAGGAGATAAGGGCTAATTTAGGAATGAACTCGATGGACGAAGCTGTACGCATAAACCGGCTTCGGTGGTGGGGTCATGTGAGGCGAATGGAGGAGGATAGGTTACCTAGGAGAATAATGGACTCTGCTATGGAGGGTAAGTGAAGTAGAGGTAGACCAAGATGATGATGGTTAGATTCGGTTTCTAACGATTTAAAGATAAGAGGTATAGAACTAAACGAGGCCACAACACTAGTTGCAAATTGAGGATTGTGGCGAAGTTTAGTAAATTCACAGAGGCTTGCAGACTGAACACTGAAAGGCATAACAGTCTATAATGATAATGTATGTATATACATACCACTTAGTCGAGCAGCTCATCCCTCTCTTCCAAGTTTTCACATCCCAAACTTTGCAACATTTTTGTAACACTACTCTTTTGTTGGAAATCGTCCAGAACTGCTTTTCTTTGTATTTTTTCCAGTTCCTGAATCAAGTAATCCTGGAGAGGGTCCCATACACTGGAACCTTTCTCTAGTTGGGGTCTTACCAGAGACTTATATGCCCTGTCCTTTATATCCTTACTACACCCCTAAATACCCTCATAACCATGTGCAGAGATCTGTACCCTTTAGTTACAATACCATTTATGTGATTACCCCCAAGAAGATCTTTTCTTTTATTAACACCTAGGTTCTTACAATGATCCCCATAAGAAACTTTCACCCTATCAATGCAGTTTTTCTCCTATTTGTGAAAATCACAACCTTTTAACCTCGTTTATCATCATACCATTACCTACTGTCCATCTCACAACACTATCGGGGTCATTTTTCAGTTGCTCATAATCTTGTGACTTATTTATTACACTGTACAGAATAATATCATCAGCAAAAAACCTTATATCTGATTCCACTTCTTTGCTCATATCATTTACATATATATATAAGAAAACATAAAGATCCAATAATACTGCCTTCAGAAATTCCCCTCTTAATTATTAGAGGGTCAGGTACAACTTCGCCTACTCTAATTTTCTGAGGCTATTTTCTAGAAATATAGCTGCCCATTCAGTCACTCGTGTGTCTAGTCCAATTGCACTCATTGCCAACAGTGTCCCATTTCCATTTGACTTCCTGAATCCAAGATATCTGCTATATCTTGCTGGAATCCTACAAGTTAAGCTTCAGTGGAATAACCTTTCCTAAAACCAAACTGCCTTCTATCAAACCAGTTATGAATTTTTCAAACGCGTCTAATGCAATCAGAAAGAATGTTTCTAAAAGCTTGTCAAACTGACTGGCCTGTAATTTTCAGCTTTATGTCTATACCCTTTCCTTCATACACAGTGCTACTATAGCAGCTCTCTATACATTTAGTATAGCTCCTTCATGCAAACAATAATCAAATGAGTACTTCAGATACGGTACTATACCTAACCCATTGTCTTCAGTACATCCCCCCGAACCTTATCAATTCCAGCTGCTTTTCTAGATTTCAATCTTTGTATCTTATTGTAAATGTCGTTTTAATAGGTAAACTTTAATACTTCTTTAGTATTAGTCACCTCCTCTATCTGGACATTATCCTTATAACCTACAATCTTTACATACTGCTGACTGAATACTTATGCCTTTTGAAGATCCTTGCATACACACTCCCATTGTTCATTAATGATTCCTGGAATGTCCTTCTTGGAAACATTTTCTGCCTTAAAGTACCTATAACCTCATAACCATGTGCAGAGATCTGTACCCTTTATTTACAATCACATTTATGTGATTACCCCAAATAAGATTTTTCTTTATATTAACACCTAGGTACTTACAATTATCCCCAAAATGAACTTACGCAGTAATGAAAACTGAGTTCTGCACTCACTGAAATAAAAGAAGAAAGGGCAAACACCCCAAACTACAACACTATATCCTGAAAAGAAAACTAAGAATAATAAAGAAGTAAAATGAAACAAAGACTTATTGGGAAATTGGACCTCCTCCTGGATCAGGTGTCGTATTGCACCCTTCATGGTGACATCCTTTTCCTCGTTGCTCACGTCATGCTGACGGCTTGACGATACATCATAATTGCCTTCGATCACTTTCACTGTTTCTCTGGCACTCTGAAATGTAGGGCATTCATTATGCACAGTTTCAAAGCAAATCTATGTAAGCCTATTGTTACTTCGTTAATCACCTTTGAAAAAACCACAATTTCTAACCACATGTTAAATTGTATTCCATCAAAATAGCGCACTGTTCCGAATATGCATTCAGTTAAGCTCAAGGAGAGTCTTTCCTCCGGCTGAAAATAAAGTTGATGACCAATTCAAACAATGTACAATAGTTCACGTCTCGTCTTGTTAGATCCTTGTGGTAACACTTTATATAATGGTACGTGATACAAAGAGTAGATATTGCACTGAACGAACGTTATTCTTGGTAAATAATAATGGGGTTCAAAACCAACCATTGGTGATTCCCTGTATTGCCGGCTTCGTGCTACGTAGGTTGTACCAATCTTATATTTACTTCACTAAGTAAATCCCTTATGACTATGCCATCATATCATTTACAAATATCGACATAAAAATATCTACGCGATACTATTATTCCATTTATCTGTAATTTCATTCTGTACTTAATGTCCCAATTAATACAGTTGTCAATTTGACTATTACTGACATTATATTTGTATTACCATATATATATAAAACTTTCCCGGAATAAAATTCCATTTTCACGGGACCACGGACAGAGTCTATACAAGATAAATCAGGGACGATTGTGGTAGAAGAAATAAATGGAAACTCTTAAAAAAATAAAATTCAATGAAAGACACAGAACAGAATAGAACAGAGTTGAAGAATGGAAATAAAATATGTGGAGAGGACCAGAGGATGATAATGGTTTAATGATGTTAGACGGTGTGGGAGGGGGGCATAACCGGTCTACACACATTTTGATTTGTCTGATGTCCTCTCTGCTTCTTCTCACGCACACACGGTGAGCATAATATTGTTGTCAACTGCCGCTTGGCATGCTTTGTCAGTGTACAACGAGCCACCTGGTGACGAAGGTTTGAACCACTACATCACCCACGGTAAAGCATTCTAAATTCAAACCCTCGTTATTACAGAAGTCTTCCTCGTGAACAGTCGAGATTTTCTTCTGAAGGCAAGGAGCAAATTTCTCTGTGAAATATAAAAAGTTTCACCTTGTTTCCTTGACATGGCGTAAGCCCATTTCATGTCTACCAGTATTGGCCAGGAAAGCATCAATTTTAACAGTAACAATCTTATTTCAGGGAGTAAATTAAGAGTAAAAATGACATTTAGTGAAAAGTAAAAATTACTGCAGAGCAAGTTTATTGGGACCCTTTGTATGCATGATACAAAGGTAAAGTTGAAATATTGACTCAATTTTGTTTATGAAATTTTTGTCTGCTTTTCTTAATATTGCACCAGGTTTCTTCCAAAAATTATTTAAATGTACTGGTTTCATATAAACAGACACCCTATTTTAACCACCTTTTATGACGGGCTTGGAATACCATCACCACCATCATCTGCTAAAGGCAATGGGTGTTGCTGTAACCACATCTCCTGATAGCCTCTTCATGTTGCTAAATGAACCACATACCAGTTCATCGACGGAGTTCTAGATGTGCGACATCCTTGGTTGTCCCCTGGGTCCTCTTCTGAGCCTTCAATGATGTTTTATAGAAGACAGTCATGTCTCAGTTCGTGTCCAAGGAACTTTGTTTTCCTCTTTTGAATCGTACTTAATAAACATCTATCCTCTTTTACGTTTAATTTTCCTCTTTGAGGATCACTCATACCATGGCAGTTGATAATCTCAAGAACACAGAGGTCTCTCTATATAGTGTATGTTACTCATTCCAAACAGAAATGTTTCAGCCTCTCTGCACTGAGTGAACTGTAAGTGAATTCAGGAGATGATGGGGTATTAACCATTTGTAGTAAATTCCGAGGCAGTACAGTAGGTTGTGGTACAGAGGTAGAATAATTTATATTTCTTATAGTAAGGCAACTGATTCTGTGTTGGCATAAACAAGACCTGAAGTAGAACTGTTGATTTTTCTTGCAATTTTTGTCAAGGAAAACGTGGATCTTAGCTGACTCATTCTTAATGAGCAGTAGTATATGCAGCTGATATCAAGCCTTTGCGATAAACAGCATAGAATTTAATAATATATCTGCATTTTATTAATTTATAACAATTTAAAATCTCCCTGTAATATTTTGACCTGAGGTAATGTTCTGGATGTCGCAATCACTGTGATGGATAAAGAATGAATTCATTTTGTCTTACTTACTCTACTTGTGAATATTAAGATTTCAACACTCTTCTTGCTCCAAGTGTAGGTTAATACAACTGCAGCATCCTAAAAATAAAGAGATTAACTGAAGTTGTCTGAAATCTTTCATTTGTTACACTTATTAGAATAATATTTAACAATTTTAAGTAATAAGATAACTCCTATCTAAAAACTCATGTTTCTCCCAGCAATTAAGTGAGCATGACAGTGAAAGTGCCTGCTTCATCTCCATATTTGCAGGAAAAGATTTACAATCAGTTGTTAAGGTTTGAACCTTGGAATAATGCTGAAAGACATAGATATATCCGCTCCAACCATTGGGGGTTTGGAGAATCATTATACTGTGTATAATTAAATGTTAATTTTCCTCTTTCAGGATTCATCCGCCAAGTGATCCAACTGAAGTAAGTAAACAACTAATAGTTTCATTGTATAGACCTTTAAACATTACACATACCAGATCATCCTAATTATATGGTGAAAATAGAGTTCTTGCTGGGTTTTAAAGTCACATTACTGTAGAATGTCACATTCGGGAGACAGTGGTTCGAAACCTACTCTCGGAGCCCTGTAGAGGGTTTTCTGTGTTTTCTGTGGCTGTACCTCATGGTAGCTTCCTTCCCACACCTATCCCTTTCCTATCCTGTCGCCATAAAACCTACCTGTGTCAGTGTGACGTAAAAAAATTGTAAACGATAAAGACTGTCGCAAATTTCCTTTGTTATTAGTTTCACTAAGGTAAATTATTTAGGCCTAAATAAAAGAAATAAGGTAAGAAATAGAAGAGATTGAAATTTGATAGTTGGGTAAACCACATTTCAATTCATAAGTTACAACTTCTACAAAGCTTCCCAGAAAGTCCTCATTTCACTTGTTACACCACTGTTAAATAACAATGCACATAAAACAAACAACACACCATATGCCTAATCTACCAAATCAAAAACAAAAATACAACAAATAAACAGAAAAATTCACCTATGAGGAATTACTGCTTGCTAACACTCCTCCTCAATTTCTCTTACCTACTTATTATATGTTACTTCACACATACCCAAATTCTTCCTGTGCTTCCAGAACAACTCAAAAGGTAAGTCCCTTTGTGAAAATATCTGCTTTCTGATTTTCAGATGGAATATACATTACCATCATTGCCATAAGACCTATCTGTGTCAGTGCGACATAAAGCAAATAGTGAAAGAAAAAAAAAAACATAACCTCAATACATTTCGTGTTGCACAGGTCTGCCACAAAGTTATACCATATATCTACATGTTTAAGTCTTTTCTGGTCCCAAACAGATAAAGAACTGATACACGACTGGTTGTCCTCAAACTGGAAAGTTTACTGCAATCGTCATCTCCTTGAGTAGTTGTTTCAACCAAAGTAGTTCTGCTACAGCCGAAGCCAGTGCAAGAAATTCCACTTCAGTTGATGACAAAGACAGTTTTATGTTTCCTTGAGGCCCACACTACAGTATCCCCATACACTTCAAACATAAATCCTGACACAGACTTTCTATCCAAATTGTTAGTAAACTGAGCATCTGCATACGAACAACTTATACATCAGAATTTATTTTATACCGTTGACCCCAATTTGATGTACTGTACCCTGAATATACCTCACAATCCTTTTCAATCCATCCCATTGAACTTCAGTCGCACATTGTTGCAATTGACTGTGGTCAGGTGAGCATACATTAATGCTCCAACAAGTTCACAATAGGGTCTAATTCCTATTACATTAGGTTGTGAGGTATCTATCTCTCTGATAGGCTCTGGTTTTGTCCAGTATTGACTGGTTCATGCTCTCTGAGACCGCATTAAATGATGGTGTATGCAACATATTTAACTCAAACGGAATACCCTTTTCCGTAAAACATTGCTTCACTTCATAATTTACATACTCTGTCCCATTATCACACCTAAACTGACAGATTTTTGTTCAAAATCTCTTAGTTGCCATTGCTTCACAATTTTTAATATATCCAACAAACTCTTCTTTTAAACCACACATTACCATAAAATGGGTGTAATCATTATTAAGGTCAATATATATTTAATTCCATTGTAGGCGACAGATGAGATTGGCCTATACACATCACTATGCACTCTCTCCAAGGGTCTGTGAGCCGTTTCCCTGGTCCTTTTGTGAGGAAGACATGTCTGCTTCACTTGAACACAAATATGACACATGACCTTGCCAAGGCTCTTGATATCCCCACACCCATCTACAGCCTCACTTAGCATTTTTAGCCCATCACCTCCTATATGACTACCAAGTCATTCCCCTTTTGAATTCAACATTCACCCTCCTCCACTATTATCTTAAATACTTTTTGTTCCAATGTTGAATGTGAATTCAAGTTAAAATCCAAACTGGCAATCAAAAATAATTCCTTAATCTCTATCTTCCTAATCTCACCATTCATATAGGTGGTTCAAATTACAGTTCCAGTTTCCTTAGAAAACAAGAACATTTCTGATTTAGGTATTCAGATTTGAACAGGCTCAGACAATTCTCTTCTGTTAGTTACAGGCATATCAGACTTAACAAGATGATCTGATGCTCCACTATCCAAAATCCATGAACCTAAACAATCAGCTGTTGCGGCAAGACTTTCTCCTTACACCATAGCTACAAAGCTGTATGCCGGGATTTCACTGTCATCATGACCACCACTTTCAAAACACACCTGGGACACATTGTTCACACTATACTGTCTGCTTGCTGTGGACCCTGATACTTGCCTCGTCCTGGTCGCCAGCATTCCGAAAACTTATGCCCAATCAATGTGCAGTTATTACAGGAAAACAGGAACTTTTCCTTCTCTTCTTTTTGCACTTGTCCTTGACCCGGTTGCCTTTGCTGGGAGTTGTTTGCCCATTGTTGAGATCCTCGGTGGTATTGAGCTCCTTCGAATGCCACTGGAACTTCTTGTAACTGACTCTGCTTCTGTTTTCCCTTTCTGCTTTTCCTTTTGGCTTCTTCTTCACTAACTCAAAGTTGGCAAAAATCCATTTTCTAATTTTCTGACGCCAGATTTTCTTTTTTTTTTTTTTTTGCTAGGGGCTTTACGTCGTACCGACACAGATAGGTCTTACGGCGACGATGGGATGGGAAAGGCCTAGGAGTTGGAAGGAAGTGGCCGTGGCCTTAATTAAGGTACAGCCCCAGCATTTGCCTGGTGTGAAAATGGGAAACCACGGAAAACCATTTTCAGGGCTGCCGATAGTGGGATTCGAACCTACTATCTCCCGGATGCAAGCTCACAGCCGCGCGCCTCTACGCGCACGGCCAACTCGCCCGGTGCCAGATTTTCTAGCGCAGACACAACATTGTCATACTCATCTGACATTGCCATTAGAAAATAACAAACATTCCCTTCATCATCCATTTCATCCCCAATCCTGGCCAGATCAAGAATGAGAGTCATACTTCATGCAGAAATCGTCAACTGTTTCTAAATTAGACTTAAATTTCATATTCGCCAGCTTCTTCTTCAGAGCTATTCGGGGAACTGGTGTCTTCTTCTCATACTTCGTTTCTAAACATGTCCATATCTCATTGACAGTTTGTTTGCTCCTCACTAAGGGAAATTGCGATTTGGCTAGGCAGATGGAGGAGGCTCATATACCACACCTGGGAAACTGGAGATGGTTTAGGATGATGATGAGTGTACCAAAAACTGTTTGCACTTTCTCTCAGTTTGTGACACCTCAGCTGTTCCTTTTTCCTTTCATTTTCACATAGCTTCATTGTCACCTTCTATGACTTCAAAGACTTGCAGTGGTTCTTCAAGGGATGTTTGTACATGTTGCCCCAAGACTTTTTCCTGTACAAATGTTTCTATTCGGTATTTCCACTCGTCATAGACTTTCCCATCAAAAATTGGGAATCTTGTAATTTTTTCAGAATCTATATTGAACTACAAAGATGCACCAAGTTCTTTTATATCCTACTTGGAACTTATTTCACTGTTTAGTACTTCTCCGGTTTTACTTTCACGTACTCCTGGGCCCAAAACCTGTTAGTTGGATGAATTAACAGTCCTTGCAGGTTACTGTTCATCAATAACAAAACAATTATCACATCGATGGTGTTTTACTACATAACTTAAAAACACATTTCAACTTACAAGTTACAACTTATAAAAGCTTCCCAGAGAGTCCTCATTTCACTTGTTGCTACACCACTATTAACCCTTGCTGGTCACACTTCCTTAAATGAAACTCAAAGGTCACACTGGGGTCTGACGAACCCCAATATTTTAATGAATTCTAAATAAAAAAATTTGCAACATATTGCAAAATAGAATGCATGGATGGATTCAGAGACTAATTAAGAATGTTCTTAGTGATTTGTGTCATTGTTTTTAATATGAAATCAATACTACAATAAAAATAATTATAACACTGAAATAATCTCATGTCTAATGAAGAATACTGAAAACATTCTAATTTTTTGCAGTTTTCCTCAGTAATAAACAATTCACTTGTATGCACTTTGCTAACAATCACCACTGGTCTAGTAAAAGTAGCAATGCGCGTAATTAGGTTATTACATAATGTTACAGGGGTGTTCAAATTTGAGCGTTTATTCACTACAATCAATACACAACACTGCCCGATGTTCGTCGCATATCACTCGTCGGCAAGACGAGCACATGAGTTTTGTTTTCCGATCTTTTACCCGTGGACAGAAGGAGCGCCTCTGCTTACGAGCTAGTTCGTCACGTGGTGGAGTTTTGGGATTCATCTTCAAAATATCACTGATTGACAACCGAAGAGACCTGCTGAGTGTGGGTACAACCAGACATTCTTTTAGGAAAGGTTCAATCAGTCCCGAAGCCAGTTTCTTTATTACGTAATCGTCTATCAAAAGTTCCCATGCTTGTAAGGGTGTTTTTACATGTCTTGCAGGTCCCCTGCTCCCAGGAAAATGAGTGACAATTTTCCTTGCAACAACACTTCCTTGTCTACCTGGTTCATCTGCACTCCACAAATAACCATTCTTGCCCTTCAAGACAGAAGTATTTCTTATTCTTGCTGGTACTTCTTCATCCTCTACCACACTCATTTCACTCTCCGAACTCCATTGCACAACTACAAAATCAACATGAGCATCAGAATAGTCTGTTCCAAAATCACTCACATTTTCATCGTTATCTTCTAAAAGCACCTTACGGATATCTTCATCTGACATAACGAAGACGCCATCTTCAAAATTCAGTTTCACTAATCTTGAACAACACTCGTTAGAAATATTTCGCTCCATTCTAGTAACGAAAACAGATAGCAAAACAAGAATAAATCGAGTAAATTTCCAACTCACATAATATATAAACTCACCCACAAAAGTCACACTGGGGTCCGACCAACCCCACGCTCGATTCAACCCCCTACTAACTGGAACGCAGTTAAACAATGAAGCTGCTGGTTTGGCCTTGGCTCCACAATGGTGCCAACTTAATTTACGTAGAATGGCAAGGCCATAATTCCCGTGCTATCCAATTCGTTATGAAAACAAAAATCGCCAGGGTCTGACGGACCCCAGTGTGACCATTGAGGGTTAAACAACAATGCACATAAAAGAAACTACACACTAAAATACCAATCTTTCAAAACAAAAACAAAAAGTACAAGGCATTAACAGAAAAAAAAAAACACCTATGAGAAATTGCTGCTTGCTAACAAAATTTGATTAATTGTAAACAAATGAGGTGCAGCAAAAATTTTAAATGTATTTTATGCTATTTGTTTTGTCGCACTCAACAGGCAGATGATGGGATAGGAGAGAGCTAGGATTAGGAAGGAAGCAACTGTGACACAGCCCCAGGATTTGCCAGATATAAAAATGGGAAACCACAGGAAACTACCTTCAGGACTATTGAGAGTGGGGCTTGAACCCACCATCTACTGAATGCAACCTACATAGCCATCTTGCTCAAACAAATGTACAGAGTGTGCACAAAGTCCATATACCCCTAAAACTGACACGGTATAAAAGTACATAGACTCATTATTTATTTACTTCTACTTACATCTTAGGAATCTAAAACATCCATATGCATAGCTGCCAACTTTTAGAAATCAAAAATAGGAAGATTTTTAATTCTTGGATTTCATCACCCATATTGCATCACGGTCTAAGTGAAAAAAGGACAGAATAGAAAGCATACATATCTACAGTTACAATGTGAATTGACCATTAAATTTAAAATCTTAAACTAAAAACACATTTAAATGGTTACAAGAAAATATACCTAATCACTCTCACGAATAATAATACAGTCGAACCTCGATATCTCTAACCTCCATAACTAGAATTTTCATTATCTCAAACTAAGATTTTCCGGCCGTTTGTCCTATTCTTGACGTGTATTTATTTCTCTATTCTCGAAATTCGGTTATACGAATTTCTCGATTTCTTGAAGCAAACATTTCCTCCCTTGAAGCAAAAATTACTCTGTAACTCGAACTGTGTGCAACATTAACTGTACCGGTACAATACGACATTCGCGGTTTGTGAGGAACAGTTAAGGCCTGTTTTCACATGTAGGACTGTGCTGCGACTGTGCTTCGACCGTGCTGTGTCGTCCGCAATCGCCAAACAGTATAAACCATTCCATTTACATTGAACAGCAGTTGAGTATTTTCACATGTAGGACTGTGTCCCTACCGTGTTGGTACCGTGCTGTCATGGATCGCCAAGCAGAGCGATTACGGCCCACACAGTCGTCGCCTGGTCTCAGCACAGTACCACATGTGAAAATTAGAAACGGTCGCCCTAGTGTCGCCAAGCCGGACTTCCGTCTTATTTCGGTGGTAATCGGAAGCACTTGGTCGTACGTGATCCAGTGACCAACGAGCACAGAATAACATAGAGTGCTCAATGCGCTGTCTGAGTACTGTGCTCGTTGGTTTAGATACATTGTGTGATAGTTTGCAGTAGTAGGGTGGCGCAGTTGTCTTCCTTAAAGATGGACGAACAAGTGATAATTTTAGTTCAACAACATGAATGCCTTTGTAATTCTTATTTTTTCTTCTTCTTTTGTTGTAAAACAATGTACGCTGCGCAGGCAATAACTACGGTACGTCTTCTTCGTTCGGATCCATGTCTCCAACCTGTGAGCACAGATGCAATGAACAAGGACCACATGCCCACAGCACAGTCACAGCACAGTCCTACATGTGAAAAGACAGAGTGGGCGACACCGCCGTAGCACGGTCGAAGCACAGCCGAAGCATAGTCCTACATGTGAAAACAGGCCTTTAACAAGTAAAGAAAGGGTTCCAGTGAAGCTGGAAGCTAATATGACGGCAACCAAAAACGCGAACTTCTAGTGATCGGCAAATCCTCGCCATGTCTCGGGTGTCAATTAATTGATGCAGATGTTGATTCCCATAGGGAACCTAAAATATTTGTCCTGAATGAGTAAATTTATAATACCAATATAATGGTCCGTTATTGGACATTATAAATTTTCCAGCTAACTCATTCTTGGTTGCCTGCGTTTCGCCCTCGTGTGCTAAGTTAGGCTCGTCAGTTGGGACTTGGCACACCACCCAAGACGCAAGGCTAATGCATACTGTGGAGGCCGTCCCAACTGACGAGCCTAACTTAGCACACGAGGGCGAAACGCAGGCAACCAAGAATGAGTTAGCTGGAAAATTTATAATGTCCAATAACGGACCATTATACTGGTATTATAAATTTACTCATTCAGGACAAATATTTTAGGTTCCCTATGGGAATCAACATCTGCATCATTTGATGGCCAGGCAGGCATCTATTTTTGTAAATGAGACTTAGCTCTCATAGTGCATTGGCACTGCTGGTGGCTTCAAATAGCCTATGCAGTGGCCTCCACAGTATGCATTAGCCTTGCGTCTTGGGTGGTGTGCCAAGTCCCAACTGACGACCCTAACTTAGCACACGAGGGCGAAACGCAGGCAACCAAGAATGAGTTAGCTGGAAAATTTATAATGTCCAATAACGGACCATTATATTGGTATTATAAATTTACTCATTCAGGACAAATATTTTAGGTTCCCTATGGGAATCAACATCTGCATCATTTGATGGCCAGGCAGGCATCTATTTTTGTAAATGAGACTTAGCTCTCATAGTGCATTGAAACTGCTGGTGGCTTCAAATAGCCTATGCAGTGGCCTCCACAGTATGCATTAGCCTTGCGTCTTGGGTGGTGTGCCAAGTCCCAACTGACGAGCCTAACTTAGCACACGAGGGCGAAGCGCAGGCAACCAAGAATGAGTTAGCTGGAAAATTTATAATGTCCAATAACGGACCATTATATTGGTATTGTCAATTAATTACCGGTCACGTACGAAAGCAAGCCCAGAAGTCGCGGATGATAAGCTCCATTTACGAAACTCGGCTGCGTGTATTAGCAAGAAGTTTCAACATGAAGGGAGGAAAGGTTAACCGCAACAAACAGATGAGACTAACTAGAGTGACTAACGGATTTTTTTCCAAATGTGTTAACGGAACTATGTTTATTGTTTCACTACGGTACCTACTTTATGTACTGTGTCCTGTCTCCTAAAAAGTTACTATAATAAGTGTTATAATTAAAGTGATGCCGTAAAATAGAGTTGCTTTGTATATTTTTAAGTACCGTTAAACATAATACATTCAGTAAAAGCCCGTACATACATGATTCAATTATGTGCTATACATGCTCAAAAACTGTAAGTTATTTTCTATATCTCGAAATTTTGAAAACTTGAAATAAAATTTATCTCCCAAGGCGATTCGCATAATAGTTTCCTTTATTATACTGTAAAATAATGGAAATTTAATTTTATAGGTATCCCTGAACTCTTGAAGGTAACGTTTGTTATGTTTTTTGGCAATAACGTGAAGAGAAAATACCATAAACTGTCACCGACACAACTCCCTGAAATACATTCAACTCATTAAAATAATGAAGTAAGAATTAAAAAAATGCACTGAAATGCGTTAAATTACCACATACAAAACAGATCGCTATGTCTCATACATTATTAACATACGACTTTGACACGGGGAAAAAGCACGGAACCGCTAGAAAAAAACACGCGGCATACCCCACAGAAACAATGTTAACAGTGCGCGAACCACACAATATGAAACTCATTCTTTCGTCCCGATGAACTGAGTCGATAGCGCTCGCTAGCATCTCTTGCTTGTAGGATGATTGCCGTCCCGAATCCCCAGCCATAAAGCACACATGCTGCTGTAGCGAGCAGGAAACACGACACACGAACACGAAGGCGACGGACGATACACTCGCGAAATAAAGCATCAAATAAAAACGCTTGAAAATGAAGTTGGGTAAATTACACAAGCACATAAGAATTTATCCTTTATCCTAGGGTACGAGTAGGGATTGACGGTACTGGAGGTTATATTGGTAAAAAAATAGGAAGATTTAAAAATAAATCGGAAAATCGGAAGATGAGTTAAAAAACGGAAAGTTTCCGGGTAAATTGGAAGGATTGGCAGGTATGCATGTATCCCTCCATGGTCTCTGCACAGCTCAGTATGTCACCATGTTCTGATGGCACATATTAAGCAACATCCGTGGGGTCACTGTCTAGAAAGCTTCGTGCATTGCATGTTTCAGATCAGCAATTCCATCATACAGCTGCTTCCTCACCTGTTCCTTGATGTAACCCCAGAGTGTGTTATTGGGTGTTAGATCAGAGCTCCTTGGTGACCATGGAAGAGGAGCTTCCTAATTGTCCGATCCTCGACCGATCCAGCAATTCCCAAAGACTACGTTCAGACTTTGTCGAACAGCCACTGCGAAGTGAGCCAGCACCCCATTGTGTTGAAACCAAACAACGTCTAAGATTCCCGCATTTTGCAGCTTCGGGATGAGCCAGACATTAATCATCTGTAGGTAACTGTTCTGATTAACAGAGCAATCAGAAATAAACATTGCAACTACGGGAACTGTGATAAATCACCCTTTGTCAGTGAACACAACTTCTGCCTTCTGAGCCATTGTTTGGAATTTTTGCAGCATCTGACCTCAAGCATCAACACATCTCTCCAAATCATCATCTGATAATTCATTGACACCAGTGGACGCCAACACCTCATTTTCAGATCCATTTTGATGTGTTTCCTCATGGTTGATTCCAGTATTCCCAACTCTGATGCACGTTTCTGTATAGATTTGACCAGAGATTGTTTGATAGATTTTTCCACATCAGCATAAAGTTCAAGTCTGGTGCATGGCCTTCCACTTCTCGGTGCGTCACGAACACTGCCCATTAAAAAGCATTCTTTTCCCATGCTACCAATGTCTTCTTTGTCGGTACTGCTTTCACAAACTGCACAACAAAATTGTCCCTTACATTCTTAATTGATTTGCCACTAATTTTATGCTTATGAATCCACACAGCAGCCAGCAAACGTTCCTCAATCGTATCAGCCATTGTTTCAATATCTTGGCACCAACTGCTGTCAACAATCGAAGTTGATAATAATAGACTTTGTGCACATGCTGTAATATTTTTAGCCTTCTTTAAATATGGTTTCTCTTTTATAACCCAAGTTGTAGGTTGGTGCTCTTTGCATCATTTGTTATTCCTCAGTCTGTAAGACTGAGAAGGATGCTCTTACATTTGTTTTCTTGTAAATTTAAATAATCATTTCAGGATATCTCACCCTGATGTTATGTAAGTCTTCCTTTGTCATTGTTTTAAATTTTATGTTATAAATATGTTATTTAAATAAATAGTGCTCTTAGGAAACTTAATGTTTCTCAAATTTTTCAGTTCATGAAAATTTTTATCGCACACCTCATACGAGTAGGATTCTCACTGTTTTTCACTTGCCTGCCCTCTTGTAGTTATGCTTTTTTAACTTGTTTAATATTGATTCGATGTGATTTTAACTCATGAGTTATGAATTTCATTATGGTCCATATCAACAATTGATCACTATCAAAGCGTAGGAAGGGTCCACCTATTCAATACTAGTCTATTAGTTTGTATATTGTCTTATAACACTGGGACTAGTTTCTACCCCATATATATTGGGTCAACTTCAGCCATGCTCCAATTGGAAGACATAAGCACACACATAACGAATAATGATATAAACACTGATATGACACAATTTATAGTCTTAATTTAAAGCACTGATTAAGTCTGAATAACATATCTACACTTTAAACTAAATAACACATCAAAAATGTTGTGCTTGATGGTGAACTATTTTGTTGTTTCTACAGCAGCCATTGTTTTTGAGTTGATCTGGGAGTTGGTATCCTTTTCTGTGTAGATGAGCAACTTGACTGATATTCATGTTTGTTCAATAGTAATATGGGTCAAGACTTATGTAGCTTTAAGGGGAACATTCGTACTTTGAATAAGTTTTCCTTATCAATGTAGTGATCTATTGTTTAATTTATTTGGAGGTGAATGTCCCTATGTCGTTCGTAAGTTACGCGCACTTGGTACGGATACCAACACCAGACTGATTGTTGAGAGGGAGCAGGAGAATAGCTTATGATGGCAGGGATATGTTATTCAGACTTCATCAATGGTTTAAATTAAGACTATAAATTGTGTCATATCAGTGTTTATATCATTATTGGTTATATGTGTGCTTATGTCTTCCAATTGGAGGGATCCCTCCTACAATTCCTGCCATCATAAGCTATTCTCCTGCTCCCTCTCAACAATCAGTCTGGTGTTGGTATCCGTACCAAGTGCACGTAACTTACAAACCAACCGGGCGAGTTGGCCGTGCGCATAGAGGCGCGCGGCTGTGAACTTGCATCCGGGAGATAGGGGGTTCGAGTCCCACTGTCGGCAGCCCTGAAGATGGTTTTCCGTGGTTTCCCATTTTCACACCAGGCAAATGCTGGGGCTGTACCTTAATTAAGGCCACGGCCGCTTCCTTCCAACTCCTAAGCCATTCCTATTCCATCGTCGCCATAAGACCTATCTGTGTCGGTGCGACGTAAAGCCCCTAGCAAAAAAAAAAACTTACAAACAACATAGGGACATTCACCTCCAAATAAATTAAACAATAGATCACTACATTGATAAGGAAAAATTCAAAGTATGAATGTTCCCCTTAAAGCTACATAAGTCTTGACCCGTTTTTCTATGGAGCAAACATGAATATCAGTCAAATTGCTCATCTACGCAGAAAAGGATACTAACTCCCAGATCAACTCAAAAACAATGGCTGCGGTAGAAATGACAAAATAGTTCGCCATCAAGCACAACACTCTTGATGTGTTACTTAGTTTAAAGTCTGGATATGTTATTCAGACTTTATCAATGGTTTAAATTAAGACTATAAATTGTGTCATATCAGTGTTTATAACATTATTGGTTATATGTGTGCTTGTGTCTTCCAACTGGAGCATGGCTGAAGATAACCCAATATATATGGGGTCGAAACTAGTCCCAGTGTTATAAGACAATTACAAACTAATAGTATTGTATAGGTGGACCCTTCCTACCCTTTGATTGTGATTTTAACTGTTCTAAATTAATTTATGTTTCATGATTTTAATTCTTTTACAATATTTATTGTAATGCACTCAATTGAAGCTGCAGTTTGAACAATTGACATTAAAATCCAGTGTTAAATTTATGTTTTCTCTAGTCTTCAAATCTAAAATGTGCCTCATCTCCCAAGTCTTCCCAGCTCAAAGTTTGTGAAATTTTTGTAACATACTCTTTCATCGGAAATCAGCCAGAACAAATCGTGCTGCTTTCCTTTGAATCTTTTCCAGTTCTCATATCAAGTAATCCTGGTGAGGGTCCCATACACTAGAACCATACTCTACGCTCTATCTTTACATCTTTATTACAATCCCTTAATACCATTATAACCATATGAAGTGATCTATAAGCTTTATTTACAATTCCATTTATGTGATTACCTCATTGAAGATCTTTCCTAGGTTCTGTACTTACAGTGATCCACATGAATTACTGTCATGCCATCCACACAGTAGTTACAACTGAGAGGAGATCTCTTTGTGAAACTTTCACCCCGTTAATTATTGTACCATTGTCTGCAGTCCTTCAAACAACTTTGTCCAGGTCTTTTGGAGTCGCTCACAATATTGTAACTTTATTTTGTACTCTGTAAAAAGCCTTATCTGTGATGCCAGTTGCTTACTCATATTATAAATAGATGACATATCATATAGGTTTATAACAACTACCCATCATGGCTATTCTTCCCTGTATATATAAAAGTATTTTATTATCGACTAAGGTACCTCATCAATGAAAAGAGGCAAAATCCATTACTATCTGACATTTACAAGGGTAATTACCTAGGTCAATGTTTCTGTACAATCTTTCAGAAAATCATTTTAGAGAGATTAAAATGGAATCCAAATATTACAACTTAGTTCAAAAATTCCAATTTGCTTTTTTACCAGGTAAATCCACAATGGATGCTATTAATATCTTGCTAACGGGCATCGTATTAGCTCGGTGTCGTAAAATGTCTCTGATGGCTATTTTCTACAGTCTGAGAAGGGCCTACAATAATGTGGAAATTCACTTATTGCTACAAAAATTATTTTTATAATTTTCCCCCTCCTTTTATCGCACTCCTTTTCAACATGCTCTCTGAGAGGGTGTTAAAACCGAAACATCTTCCGAACATCCAGGAACATACTTCACAAGGTTTGCCTCAGAGCGATATTTTAAGCCCTATTTTTTTCAACCTTTATTCTCTATCACTGGAGGAAATTATAACGCATCAGGCTCGTTTCTTACAATTTGCGGATGACTTAGTGGTATACTTTTAGTCATTTGTCTATCGAAAATATATACAACTCCTTGAACTCTACTTTACTGACAATGGCTGGTTGGCTTCAGGAACATGGGTTAGAAGTGACACACAAAAAATTTAAGGCTGTGTGTTTTTCTTGGGCTTACCGTACCAGTTATCCTCCGTTTCATGTCAATGGTTTTTCTATACTGGTCACTACATCTTCTAAATACTTTGTATCTGGGCATTCTTCTGGATAGGGAATTTTTATGGAAACAACTTAGAAGCCAAATTTCTCTCTACAAGAAAATTATTTACTTTGTTAACGAGAAGAAATTGGGGTTCAGACCTGTGCATAATATTAATGTTATACCAGAATATAATTCGCTCTGTATCAGATTACGGTTCTATGTTTTTAGACATGGCAGCAAAAACAACTATAGGTTTAAACTTGATTCCATTCAGTCTGAGTATGTTAAAACTATTCTGGGTGCTCTGCATTCTTCCCCAAATAATGCCATACTTGTGGAAGCAGCTGAATTTCCTCTCTATGTTTCAGAAGGAAATTTATAGCTCCAAAATGTATTCTGAAGTTACTCTCAGTTGTATCCCACCCCTTACTCCCGAAACTAATTATTTTATTGTGATACTACCAGGAATGGAGTATCCTGTAATGTTACCTGTGATTTTATAGGCATTTAAAACATTTTCAGAATTATGTACCTCGTACATCAATTATTCAATCGCTTTCTAATATATCCACATGCTTTGTGCTCATTTCTATGTCCTTCTGTTAATCCTTCCCCCTATGGGTACAAATAACCCATTAGCCCCTAGAAATTTGTCTGTCCCATCCAAAACCATATGGTTGTCATTGTTACAGGATGTCCATTATCTTTCTCCAGTCCTCTATACCGATACTTCAATCCACTGGGAGTGGGTGCGGCCGTGTACACACCAGAATTAAATATTTCTAAATCATTTCTCTTTCACTGCTGACCCTTTTGCCCTTAGACAAGCATTCTTAATAATAAAGCATTCTCATCTCAAACAAGCCTATATTGAAACTGACTCCCTTCCCGGGCATTGGAGAACCCCTGTGTTAGCCAGAACTGATATATTCAGAATATTCATAAGATTTGTTTTGACATACATTTATCAGGAGGTACGGTAATACTAATGTGGGTTCCTGGCCACCCTGGCATCACTGGTGATTGTCATGCCGATTCTCTAGCAAACTTAGCAGCAAAGGGCCACAGATTAACTTTTAATTCAGCTCTAGCATACACCAATTACTGGAATGTTTGCAAAACACATATTTGGCAGATGTATTACAAGTTGTCCATTTCATGACCGTATCGATGTTTAATCAAGAAGTAAGTATAAATAACCACGTAATCGATTAGGTGGTTATTTATACTTACTTCTTTTTGGCAGATGTGGCAAGCCAACTGGAGTAGTTCTGCAATTAAGGGTCGTCACTTGTAAGATAATACCTTCGATTGCAGAAAAACCTTGGTTTCCACTTCGCTACCACACGAGACAATATATTACCAACTTAGTTTGCATGGGATTAAATTACATGTGTACCCCAGCTCACTTGTTCCTTATAATGATGGTGGAGTCAGTATGTATGTATGTATGTATGTATGTAGGGTGACCAGATACAAATAGATAAAAAGGAAAGAGGACAAAGCTATTTAAAATGGAGGATATTGCCAGAAAAAAAAAGAGGACAAAAAATCATGCATTGTGTGTCTGAACTTGGGCTTATACATCCTAATTTTCTCATACATAAATGAATTTAGACTTACATATTCTAATGTTGACATACATAAACAAAATGTATCCATTTCTATATCATACACTAAATTCTTACAAAATTTAAACAATGAAATTAATTTACATGCCTTGCTGGTACTTTTATGAAGATTCAATTGCCTTCAGTTTTGGCATGTCTAACATGTACTTATAAGAAGATACACATGTAAATTCCTTTAGATTATATTGAACCATTAAGAGCATTTTCACAGATTCTACTTAGAAACGGTTCCTGCTGAGATCATCATAAAAAGAAAGAAATGTTCCACCTAATCAATACTTATTTATTATCACATGTATGATGGAATATCACATGTATAATAGGACCAGTTTTGACCTCTTACAAGGTCATCCTCAGCTGCATTAGAATCCTATGTTTGCATTTTGTATTATGCGTCATTCCTAAAAGCTTTATGACAAATTAAAAATTTAACAACATTTATGTTGATTACACTTTTGCTAAGAGTTCCAGTATTTCAATATAGCTAAAATTATAACAAGTTAAATACTCTTATTACATAATATAATGACTCAATATACACATGTAATTATAATAAAATGGATTCGTCTTTTCTTTCTAATGCATAATGTAAGAATAATTTACCATAGGCTTTAGCCTATTCAGTTAAAACAAGTTCCATTCTTATAAATGTTTAGTCATATATGAGGCGAGCTTTGTTGATATTTGTGAATATTATAGCAGTAAAATATGCCAGTCAAGTGTAATTATATGCTGATGGCTCAATAAAATATATTACATATCTACATTAAAATATTAGCAAACATGGTTGAACGTGCTTAAATGCTCTTTTGAGAGTCTAAAACAGTTGATAACAATAAATCTTGCGTTGTTTTGCGTTACATATTACATTGAAATAATGTGAAATTTGCCCATTATACAAACATATAAACACATTAAAGTATTTAAAAGATTGCAAGGTGTGCCTTAGATGCAATGTCTATTTGTAGTCTAAATTAACAAGTGACAGCACATTCTTATGTTGTTTAAGAAAAGGACTGATGAACATGCGAGTTAAAAGTCAGAATTTGCATAAGCCTTAGCCGATACACTTTGTGTAAAACTCAACCACTTTATCTTTCTAATTTTGTTTTCATGACTTGAACCTGGCTTGTTTGACTTGGCTGAAGTTCTGGAAATTGTTCAATTTGAATGACAAGGTCGTAATTGTTGGTGGCTCTTTCCTTTCTTATGATGTTGGTGTTGATAAATGTCTGTAAGTCGTAATAAACGAATTAGAAATTTTGAATATAAGTTGCGTACTATTGTATGAGTTCTGTAATAATCTACTTACTGTTGTGGAGTGGTTGAGATGTATGCTGCTTGGCTGTCTGTCGCATATTGTATCTCATACTTCTGGTGTTGGTGTCGCCTGTTGTGAGGGGGGTGGAGGGGTGAGTGGGGGAAGCTTGGGCATGTGTATGTGCGGAGCCATGTATGTCCGCTGTCTGCGCTATAGCTTGCGTATGACGTTGTTTGTTGACTAATCTGAGGTAATCATTCTTTATGATGGGAATAATCTTATTAAATAAAATATTAGTTTTCTCAGTTATTTCATTAATATTGTAATTGGGGTTTGTATATTGATCAAATGTTATGTACAGTTCTTCGTTTATATTAAGAAAAGGACCTTTAGGATTTGTATTTAATATTTTCAAATCATTACCTATATCCGTGAATTTAGGCTTGTATTCAGGCATGTGCTGACCTATTGCAGAAAAATGATTATGCTTGATGGCATTGACATGTTCATTATATCTGATCATAAAATTTCTACCAGTACGCCCTATGTAACTTGTAAAGCAGTTATTACAACTAATTCGATAAACTCCTGACTGCAGATATTTATTATTACTGTTAACTGTCTTGGTGTTATGTATGCTGTGCCTACTATTATGTGTAGTTCTGAAAGCTATTTTAAGATTATGCTTTTTAAAGATATTAGTTAGAGAATATATACATGTGTTATTAAAAGTGAAAGTTGCATAAACTTTCTTGGGTTGATCTAGTTTCACCAGTGTAGTTTTGGGTTGGGATTTGATCTTTTGAATAATGGAGTTAACAATTTCTTTTTTATAACAATTTTTTCTGGCTATTTCATGAATTATTATGAATTCATACAAAATGCAAACATAGGATTCTAATGCAGCTGAGGATGACCTTGTAAGAGGTCGAAACCGATCCTATTATACATGTGATATTCCATCATACATGTGATAATAAATAAGTATTGATTAGGTGGAATCTTTCTTTCTTTTTATGATATGGAGTTTCATCCTAGGACTTCCATTTTGCACCTGATCATCATAGTCATGGAGAATGAGGCTGAGTACATCCATTTTATTAGCATGACTCGTATAATAATGGAATTTCTATTTAAAGTTCAATAATATGTAAATAATAATTGATAGGATCTGTTTTGTTTAAAATGTAAATGTGCTAATTAAGGGTACAGTGTTCAGTCAGTATCAAGTCTGAGTGAATTCGATTTTTGTAAATACGGGAAGATTTGTTCTGGGAATTTATTTTTTATTTTATACTTGGGAATTTTCTCAGATCTGTTTTTTGTAGTTTGACTTTGTGTAAAATGGTGAGCACCAGTATTCCACAGGAATGTTCATTTAAGTTGATTGGTACTCAACCAGTTGTACTATCATGCATACGATTTATATTTATTGGAGATTAGTTATCGTGGATGGAAGGGGTGCTGTAGTGAATGCTGGGTTGGTGCGTGGGAGTGCCCGACGTTCCGCACCTGACACTTCTTGGTTGGCTCTGCCTCCTGTCCCAGCTTGCGACTGACCCAGAGCCTTCTCCCCCTCGCCTTATATAGCCGATTGGCGTTCCCAGTCACATAATTCACAGTTTCTTGGGGAGTCTCTCCACTCCTTCCTTAATGTGTCATCTCCTTAAATCTCTAATGACACTTTCTAGACTTCAGTCATGTAACTTAATTTGCTCACTCATTTCATTGTGGCAACACACAATTCATCAATCATTTCATCTGATTAATAAGACCCTGAATATCTCGACCCACCATGTGAGTCCAGTCTTCAATACCTTCTGTCATCAAGGACTAACCCATTTTTCAGCTGACGAGATGGTTCTTTCTCTTCAGCTCTCACATAAGATGGCAACTGAGTAACTCAAAAAGGAACAAAATATACAACAGCAAATACCATCTTGTATGTTATTTAAAAGGGGCCTAAAATCTAGATCATTGGCCAGCATGATACCACTCCTACATAATAATGCAAATCCATCTTTACAACTAATTCTTAACAAATACAGAATCAAATATTACTACATAGACAAATACAAATGTGTGGTCACCTCTAAAATCCAAAGAAACAGGGGCCTGACTATTATTCAATGCAGGATAACGGTTCGGATCTCTGAAGATTCACTACAGCACCCCTTTCATCCACGATAACTAACCTCCAATAAATATAACTCGTATGCATGATAGTACAACTGGTTGAGTACCAATCAACTTAAATGAACATTCCTGTGGAATACTGGTGCTCACCATTTTACACAAAGTAAACTACAAAAAACAGATCTGAGAAAATTCTCAAGAATAAAATAAAAAATAAATTCTCAGAACAAATCTTCCCGTATTTACAAAAATCGAATTCACTCAGACTTGATACTAACTGAACACTGTACCCTTAATTAGCACATTTACATTTTAAACAAAACAGATCCTATCAATTATTATTTACATATTATTGAACTTTAAATAGAAATTCCATTACTATACGAGTCATGCTAATAAAATGGATGTACTCAGCCTCATTCTCCATGACTATGATGATCAGGTGCAAACTGGAAGTCCTAGGATGAAACTCCATAAACCTTGACACAGGAATCTCCTTTGGTAACTATGGCACACAACATACACACACAGTTAAGCCTGTTACACATGTCTGCTTTAAACATGCCAATGTCCTGGGATCAGAAATACTAATACAGAATTATTAATTAAACACCCATGTGTAGTTTAGTAGTGACACGTCTGTATCTCTGCTCACTATACTAATTACTGTAATGGTTCTAATAGTGCCTTCTTTGTTTTGGATGATGAAGGTAATAATAATATCAATTCTAGTTCATGCTTTCAATGACGGTCAAATAACCCGAACGCAAACTCTGTTATTTCACCATCATTAGCTCTTCTCAGACACCACTTGTTTTAAATCATTTCAACTATTCTCTAAATTAAAAGTTCACACACAAAGAAAACTGTAGCCTGGGACTGACACACATCTGTCCCTCACGAGATGAACGTGAAGAATGCTCTAGGGCAACGCTTCCCGCATCTTATATCAACTAGGAAGATTCCCCCCTCTCAAAAGTTCCATACACCCTATTTATGGGGTGCAATAATCAGGTGACCAGTTATCTTATAAGATGATTAAGACTTGCCCAGATGAAATCTGATTGCACAATCCTGAATAATAAATAAATATCTGTCATTTTCAGCTCACTCAAGGGACATCTCCCTGTCAAGTTGATGTTGAGAAAATAAACACATGCCTTCTGTAAATTTCCACTCTTACATAACCACTTTCTTTTGCAGGAAATTATCAACATAAAAAACATCACAAACCCTAATAAAATTCACTGATGTCGAACAGCTTTTTGGATCCCTGTACAATGCAATAATATTAAAATCATTAATTTCCTTTATATAAAAAACGAAGTCGATCATGCTGTTTTAAAGATGGTTCCATGATTACGATGATGAAAAGTTTTAGCTCTCCCACTCACAAATGACTTGTAGTCGGGATAACCCCGTCCCCTCTCTTCATTCTGGGGTTCCGCAGCTCAGCTTGGTGGAGACACACCCTGGCTTCACGCTTGGCGTTCCACTCTTCGAGTTACCGCTTACTTGTTTCCCGACAAATAAATGTGCTTTCTCTTGATCCCTAGTCCTTGCTTCATGTCCTTGTTGACTACAGTATGTACGTACGTATGTATGTATGGAATGGCTCAGGCATGCATACAGCAAGCAAGTTACGTCACGCAGGAGGGTGATGCAACTATCACGTGTACACCATCTGATATTGTTGAACATGCTAGAAGAAATTTTACTAACTTTGGAACCCACTGAGTTATTAATTAATGAGATACATCATTATATAGCCCATTATTTAGAGGCAAACATATTGTAATTTCATTAATATCGGCCTATGGACTTAAGAGTAATTCAGGCGTAAAGAAACTTGATTTTGCCACGAGAGGAGGAAGCTAACCTCGACAGATTGATATAAAAGAACGGGGTTCTGCTAGGTCAAAGGCAGTTCAATTCTCAACTCACTGCCGTCGTGTAGTCATGCTGTCTCATGTGAACGGGTCCACGAGGTTTGAACTCAAAACATCACATCGTACAAAGACTATGGTAAAGTTTTTAATAACTCGTGTTGGAACTTAGAAACTTTTTGAGTGATATGATACTAACTTAATAATTTCAAAGTGTTGTCAAAGACTTATGATATTTAATCACTTTTCGGACTTAGTATTTTCAACTGCAAATCGAACAAATTTAATTGACTAAAACTTGTGTTCATGTTTGAATGAAACTGACTTTAAACATTCATGCGAAATAAGCGTGTGAATATTAAGATGATTTTCAAGTGAAATAATTAAACTTTTAATCAATTCATAACATTACCTTAGATACGTGTGTAATAACTAGGGCTCGGATGTTTAGGAAAAGTTATATTTTTTTCTTTGTCTCTATTTTCCTGTCTGATTAGATTTTGGTACAAATCAGGTGATTATCGTCAAAATTGATTTTCATATGTCATATAAATGCATATTTTGGCTATTTTTGCCATAAGGTCATAATTTTGAACTACTGTATTTTAGTAGAAACATCATATTTCGGTCATATTTCGGCGGTCTGACAACAGCTGGAGTTGTACAAAATCATCTTCAACTTACCAAATGCGAACTAGTTTTCACAAAACTGCTTCTCGGTATCACGCAGTTAATAGAAGTGGAATACCCTTTGTATGCAGTGAAGGTCATAGACCTCAGCCTACCCAACCCGCTGTACTCGGCAACCTGGTCTCTCACTTAGAGGCAGAAATAATCCGGAAAATCCCATCCCAGCAGTGAGCTAATTACTTCTGGCAATTGCTCACTTGTCTTTGTTCAGGTATTAGTACTTCAACCACCTTTCACTTATACAAGTGTCATTTTACAGTAAATCGTATCCCAACACACTTTCCAGTATGCCTAAGGAAGAGTCTTCTACTAGTGTTAAGTTACGAAGCTTTGTTAAGGAATTTGGAGAAGAGTATTATTTATGTACATACGGATTAGTTATATTTTGCAAGTTGTGTGAAGTGAAAGTCGTGGCTGAATAACATGCAACAACATTGTAACACAGCAAAACAGAGCAGCAATGTCAAAAAAAACATGTCGATAAGAAGAGGCAGCAATTGATATTCGATAAGGCTGTTACATCTTCAGCGACGGACAGATGTTCGGATTTTTCAAAGGAACTTTGTGAGATCATGGTGTCTGCAAACATTCCTCTAAATAAGGTGAACAATCCCCATTTCAAGGATTTTCTGGAGAAATACACTAAAAAAATATGCTCCTACAGAATCAACACTGTGAAAAAACTATTTATCACATTGCTATGAAGATACACTAAATCAAATACGACACAGTGAAGCAGACAATAAGATTTGGATATCTATTGATGACACGACGGACACTGCAGGTAGATATATAGGGAATGTAATTATTGAAACACTCCATGCTGATCGCCTTGAGGATATTTTTCTAATAACCTCAGAAGTTTTAGAGAGAGCAAATCATTCAACGATTGCACTTCTTTTTGATAATGCACTAAAATGTTGTGGAAGGAAGAAATTAAGCAGAAAAATGTTCTTCACTTTGTTACTGATGCTGTTCCATACATAGTGAAAGCTGCTGAAGGTCTCACAATGTTTTATCCAAGAATGATTCACCTCACTTGCGTTCCGCATGCTGTGCATATTGTGGGAGAAGAAATTCGTGGAAATTTTTCTGAAGTCGATAAATCAATATCTAACGTAATTTTTTTTAAAGCACCACTATGGGTTGCGACTTTCAAGGAGTTAGTTCCTTTGACACCACTCTCTCCACAGCCAGTTCTTACTAGGTGGGGGATGTGGCTCGATGCTCCCACGTATTGCAAAAACTACTCCACTATCAAAAACATTGTTAACGGCTTCAACAAAGATGATGCCTCTTTTATCAAGATTGCGCAGGAATTGTTTCCCAACAGTTTAGCAGAAAGTCAAACTTTGGAATTATGTAGAGTGCAATTAATCGTTTAGAAGCTGCTAGCTTAGACATTCATGCAAGTATTGACATTGTGAGAAGTGTTGAACATTCAGTACAACAATCACATGGAATAGTTAGTCATCATCATCATCATCATCATCATCATCATCATCATCATCATCATCATCATCATTTCCCTTTATCCAGCTGTAGCCGGGTAGGGGCAAATATGGTTCCTCTCCACTTTCTTCGGTCTTTCCACCACTCCTCCTCCAACACTGTGTCCCAGTCCAGGTTTCTTTCTATAATGCTGCGTTGGATGGTATCCTTCCATCTCAATCGTGGTCGTCCACGGCCTCTCCTTCCTTGGATTTGCATTTCCATCACCTTCTACGGCATTCTTTCGTCGCTCATTCGCTTTATGTGCCCAAACCATCTTAGTCGGCTCTTCTCTATTCTATCATTCATTTTTTCCACTCCAATTTCTTCCCGGATTTTCTCATTCCTTATTTTGTCTCTTCTACTCTTCTGTATCATACTCCTCAAGAATTTCATTTCGGCTGCCTGTATTCGACTCTCATCCTTCTTTGTCACTGTCCAAGTTTCTGCTCCGTAAGTTGTTATGGGTACGTAATACATCTTGTACATAGTATCCTTTGCTTCCATTGGCACATCTTTGTCCCATAACATATTTCTTACACTATGATAGAAACAACTTCCAGCTTGAATCCTTTTACTAATCTCAGCATCCAGTCGAGCATTCTCCATTAATTCACTCCCCAGGTATTTAAACGTTTCCACTACTTCCAAGGGCTTGTCTGCAAGTCTAATCTGACCTTTCCCTTCTTTCTCCCCTCTAGTCATAACAAGAGTTTTACTCTTTTCTACACTTATTTTCAATCCACATTCTTCAATCTTCCCATTCACCACATTCAACTGTTCTTGAACCTTCCTGTCGTCTTCTCCCCAAATCACAATATCATCTGCAAATAACATCATGTTCATTTCTCTTCCTCCATATGCTGCTTTTGCCGTTCTCATGATGTCATCCATTACTATTGTAAACAGGATTGGTGATAGAACACTTCCCTGTCTCAGCCCGCTAGTGATTTTGAACCAACTTGTCCTGCCAACTTGTGTTTGCACGCAACTACAACATTCCTTATACAATGCCATGATCATTTTTATTAATCCCTGTCCAATTCCTTTTTGCACCAGACTGTCCCAAACTTTTGTCCTAGGGACACTGTCATATGCCTTTTCAATATCAATGAATGTCATCACCATATCATTCCCGTACTCCCAATGCTTTTCCATTAGTTGTCTCATAATAAAAATGGGCTCTATTGTTGACCTTCCACTTCTGAAACCAAACTGATTTTCCTGTATCTGCTTCTCAACCCTCAACCTTATTCTACTTTCCAGTATCCTTTCCATTATCTTAGCAACGTGGGATATTAGAGTAATTCCCCTGTAGTTCTTCAAAACTTTCTTATCACCTTTCTTGAAAATTGGGATGATTATTCCTTTTTGCCAATCCTCCGGGACCTCCTTATTCTCCCAGACATTCCTGAGAACCCGATATGTCCACTGCAGACCTACAGCTCCAGCTGCCTTTATCATCTCCACTGAAATTTCATCTATTTCAGCAGTTTTTCCATTCTTCATCTTTCTTACTGCCATTTAAATTTCATTCATTGTAATTTCTTTATCCATTTCTTCGTCAAGTAATTGCCTTTCCTGGTCGTCCATTGACTGACTGTCATCCGTTCTTATGTTCAGCAGCTTCTGAAAATATTCTCTCCATCTATTTCTTATTTCTTCTGGCTTTGTTAAAATTATGCCACCTTCATCCTTCACAAATCTGGTGTTTACTTGATCTCTCTTTTTGTTTCTTAAGATACCATACAGTAATTTCTTGCTGCCCTGCATATCATCTCTCAATGTCTGTGTGAATAAGGCCCAGCTTTTCCTCTTTTCTTCCTCCACTACTTTCTTGGCCAAATTCTTTGCCTCCACATATTTTCTTCTATTTTCTTCAGTCTTAGATGTTTTCCATGCTTTCCATGCCATTTTCTTTTCCTTCACTTTAATCTTTACCCTATCATAGTTAGTGACAGTGTAAAGTGGAAACTTCGTAATGTACTTAATTGAAATGATGGTTTTCACCTCGTGTGCAAGATAAATGATGTTCTTAGAGGAGAAGGTACCAGTACACTTCAAGATGAGTGCATACTCGACATCAGTGATTTAACATTATTTAAATATGCACCAATAACATCTTGTGAAGTAGAAAGCAGCTTCTCTTCTTATAAGAATGTGTTAAGTGATAATCGGAGGTCTTTCGCACCAGATGCTTTTAAAACGAATCTTGTCATACACTTCAATTCCATCCGCGGAGAAGAATGAAAAAGGTATGTGAGTTTGCACTATAGGCCCTGATGCCCTACCATAATGTATTGAAAGACACCTAGTTAATTCGTTTCGTGGTTCTCAATTTAAACTTAATGCATTTGAATAATGTTAATGAAATCTGGACGTAAATGTTCCAAAATATATATTTTTTAAATAGATTGATTTCTAGTTTTCTCATCTTCCAAACCACCAATGCAGAGTGCAAACATGTTTTGACTTTTAAAATGTTGTGTGATCTGATAATCTTAGTGAAGTTCGTACTTATTAGTATGTATTCACAAAAGTTTGATTAGTGAATCAAGGATAATAGGCTGTGATTAATTGCTGAACATGTATATTCATAAAACTAATATTTGAGTAAGAATAAAGAATTTAGTTAACAAATGTTTCGATTTATAATTTATTTTAAAATGGCCGTATTTTAATTAATCATTTTTGGATCATATTTTGTAATGTTTATGTCATATTTCATCACTTTTGAGGTCATATTTGCTTGCTTATTTGGGCTAGTTTTAGGTCTTAAACATCCGAGCCCTAGTAATAACTATTGGTTGAAGTTTTAATAAGGCTAAACCTTCATCACAAGTGAACAGTATTTGACATTGCCGTCATAGGACCTTGTAAATATCTGCGAATTAAGTATTTCGTTTTGGCGAATAAGACTTTGATTTTCGTGTGTAAATATGTTATACTGTGCCTCAACATGAACAGTGAATCCAATCTAATGAGCAATAACAATTTTCTACCAGTGATTAAACATTAGAGGAAATGTACCTCATTAAATACAGTGCCAATTTTATGAATTACAGGCATAGGACACTTGCAAGTTAATCTTGTCAGTTGAACTTTCTCGTGTTTATAAAGTTTAGAAGTGACACGTTGAAACCCTGACCGAGTGCCTATTTTGTCATACCAACTTGCTATAATTTTGACTATGTGGGAATTGGAACGTAGTGACTTCATGAAATTTAAATGTGGTTACTACATGGGAATGGAACGTGGTTCGACGCTGGATTTGGAACGTGGTTACTATGCGGGAATCAAACATGGTACAATGGGGATGGCATCACAACACCAGCTGCCAAGGACTTCATATGCTGTTCGTTGAACTGCATTTCTCTGCGTTTCCAGTCCTGATATCTAGATAATTCAGGTGATATGAGTGCCTCTCTAAACAAACTTGAGATTTAAACAGACTAACTTTATTACAAGTTGAACTTTAGAATCAGTGATTTTATTCATAATTCAATGAACTATTTCACTCATTGTAATTCACATTACATTTTATAAGTGTTAAATGACAATGCTAAAAATAGACTATAGCACAGAACTTTAGAAGAAGATAAAATGTCCGATATTTTGAGGTGTTAAAATATGTGAAGACACCCAATTGATCATCTATGGACTTTTGTGCGTTTGAACTTCTGAAAAGGGCCTCACGAAAGATGTCCACCCACTATCAGTGGCCTCTGGAAACCCTGTTGGGAGGAGTGGTATTACGAATTGCAGTGGAAATTACATTGTTGGGCTATAGCTAGAAATGCTATATTGTGAAACAATGGTGATCTGGTGGAAGATCCCTTAGGCTACACATGCTATGACAGAAACACTTTTTCGCCAATTACAACAAGAGATATTTTCAAGTGAAAAGATGTTATTTTGAATTTCATTTTTTGTAATTTCAACAAATACTTGAAGAATTTTATCAGGAAAGAACTTATTGATTTTCAATGAAAGATCATTGTTTCATGTTAAAAGATAGACATAGACAATCATAAATATTGATTTTATTTCAATTAGCCAGGCGATGTTAACTTGTTTAGAAAATATTGTAATTTGATTTAATGCTACAAGTCAGAAATAGTATGGAACTTATTCATCAAATTCTCAAGCTGAATAAATTAAGTTTTAAAATCTATCCATTATTTCGCTCAGCATCTACCTCTCTCTGTATCTGTTCCGTAAGGACCATACACTCCTTTGCAAGATTCTCATGCCCATATCCTTAATTTTACCTGGTGCAGTATGTATGTATGTAGGTATGCTTCAAGGTACTCAATATATACATACTGATAATGGGGTGATATGGCAATTTTGAAGAACGGATTGAAACTTGCATATCATTTACACAGATGAGTAGAACCTTTACCTTTGGCTTTGCATTCTCTAAAATAAACTTCAGTTTTAAAGATAACATATATCTTTCTTCCTCTTTTTCTGGGAACAGGCTAAAAGAGAAAAGAAGTGCTAAGAAGTTGGGAGGTTTCTCATTAGAGTTTATAATTTTCATTATCCATACTGATTTCCCAGTTTCATTTGAAAAAAAAAGGACTTTATTAAAACTCCTAACCAGTCAACATTGTAAGTAAGCAGTTTTACTTTTAGTTAGACATTCTGATGAGCTTCATAACAAGTTGATTTTTTACAGCTATTTTCACCCACTAATGAGAAAATGTTCCAAAAACTTAACATCAACCTTCTTCACAAATATCAGTTGGAATGAAAACTTGGTATACAGGTCAACAGTAAGTTACATTAAGACATAGTAAGTAAGTAATATGTTTTATTTATCCTGGCAAAGTTCTTGCAGGCGAAGCCACCCGAGCTGCGTGTAAGACGGTGTGACATGGTCAGCGTAACGAAGTCCACAGATAAATCTTACACAAGCATTCTGAGCAAACTGTAATTTCCTTCCCCTAGGTTGTTGTAAACTATATCGCAATAATCAAAATGAGGTAATGCGAGTGATTCAACAAGAATTTTCTTTAGTTTAAAAGGGAAAGTGAATTTGAATTTACTGAGACAGCGTAGCGTTCCGTATATTTTTCTACACACAGATATAGTTTGGGCAGACCAGGACAGATGTTTGTCAAATATTATACCAAGATTTCTTACATTTTGGCTATACTGTATCGGAGTATCACTTATGGACAACTGTGGTAACGCTGTTCGATTGAGTTTGCAACGTAATTTAGGGTAACCAATAATTATTGCCTGGGATTTTGATGGGTTTAACTTTAATCCGTGATTTCTGGCCCATATATCTATGGTCATCAAGTCTTCATTCAGGTGATGTGTTTCTGAGTGTAGGTTTTCGGGTTTGCTGTGTATATATATATCTGTAGGTCATCAGTGTATAAGTGGTATTTACAGTGTTTTAATCCAGAAGATATGCCATTTATATACAAAGAGAAAAATACGGGGCCCAGTACAGATCCTTGCTGTATTCCTACGTTGACCGTACGCCAATTTGAATATTCATTGTTGTTATTAAGCACACACTGCTGGCGACCTGTGAGATAGGATCTGATCCACTGGAGTGCACTCGCGGAGAAATTTAAACTATTTAATTTGGATATAAGTATGTCCCTGTCAACAGTGTCAAAAGCTTTACTAAAGTCCAATAATGCTAGAACTGTCAGTTGTTTGTTGTCCATAGCTTGCCTTATGTCATCAGTCACATGTGTTAATGCACTGCAAGTGCTGTGTCTCGGTCTAAAGCCAGACTGGTGGATATCACAAGATTGTGTTGAATAAGATAGTCGGTAATTTGCTTGTGAACTATGAATTTTAAAGCTTTTGACAATATACATAAGATGCTAATCGGCCAATAGTCACCAACGTCCTTCGCCAGTTTTATTTTCGGAAGCGGGCGAACTATGGCCATTTTCCATATTTCTGGATAAGTCCCCTGTTGCAGTGAGTAATTTATTTTTTCACCAATGGATAAATGATGTGGTGGAGAATTTTCATGAGCATTTCATGGCCTATATTATCTATGTCCCTAGCCCTGGTCTTGATGCGTTTTATTGAGTCAATCACTTCTTGCGGTGTGACGTGACTGAAGTAAAATTGGTCTCTTTGTAGAGATGGCATATTATCATATGTATTAATAGTTTTCTCCTTTATGACTGGATTAATTCCCATTGGCGAAATGAAATGGTCGTTTAATTCATCTACGTTAACATTTAGTTCATCGTTAGATTTCTGGTTATTGATGCCAAAATATTTCATAGATTTCCACATCGTTGCAGGGTGTACGTCAGGTCTAATCAAGTTGTGGGCGTAACGTAGTCTAGCGCTTAGAATTTTAGATGTCGTTTTATTACGCAGTGTTTTATAAGTCTGATGGTTCACTTCCGTTGGGTAGTGCTTGTATCGTCTATGAGCATCGTTTCGTTTAGCCATTAAGTGGCGAATTTCGTCATCTATCCATGGTTTAGGAGCTCTGGAACCTTTTCCCGTACGCACTGGGGCGTGCTGATCGTAGAGTTGCATTACTAGGTTATTAAATGTTGAGACCATTTCCTGTAGATTATTGGCGCGATTTTTCTCCATCCATGGCACGGAAAGAGCATCTTCTTCTAATTTATCTGCGTCAATTAATCTGAGGTCCCTGAATGATAATACTTTCGACCTTGGTTTCGGAGTTTGTAATTGGTAGGACAGGTAGATTATGTCATGTCCATATAGCCCCGGGGCTGATGTCTGTCCATGTTGCAGGACTTATGCTGAATTGTTTGTTATTATTAGATCGAGAAGGGTGTAACTGCTATTAGTGTGGTAGGTTGGTCCAAGAGGTAAAATTGTCATGTTACATGCTTCGAAAATGTTACGAAACTGTCGAGTTGAAGCTGCGGTACTGTCTAACAAATTTGTGTTGAAGTCGCCCATTACAATAACGTGTTCATAGTCTGGCAGAAGGTTTAGTATTTCAGTCTCAAGGTCGGTCAAATACCCTACTTTCTGAGGGTTGTAAACCACTCCTAGCAAGCATTTCGTTCTAGACAGTGTTATCTCTACAAACAAAAACTGTGGTTTACGTTCATAGTGTGAAGATGAATGGCTAATTACTTGAGGGTTGAGGTCTCTGGCAACATAAGCAGCTACCCCCCCACTGCCTTTCCCCTCGCGGTCATTTCGTAGAAGGACGTACCCGTCTATGTCAACAGCTGAACTGGGGCATTTGCTGCTCAGGCACATTTCAGACATAAGAACTGCATGGAACTGGCGCAAAGAAAACAGGTTATGCATTTCATCCATGTGCGTTCGGGAGAGCAGAGACTGCACATTACAGTGACAAACATTAAGAGCTCTTGGAAATTGTTCCACGGTTTCCTTCAAGATAGTAGTGGCTGAAATAGGACCTGGGTTTGCTGTAGCACCTATGTGAGTGAAGGGAGTTGTTAACAGAACAGGGCGGGAAGGGGATGGAATTACAGGAATGAACTTAGGCCTGCTGTCGTCAGAAGCATGTCCTTGTTGTGTTAAAAGGTATGCCATCTTCAGAACAGAAAATTAAAACTAAAACAGTACTAACGAGAGGACTACGGTTAAATATAGTTCAAGCAATACTGATTACTGGAGAAATAAAAGACAGTGCAAAGCTAATAACAATGACAGAACACACTACAAACAGATTATACAAGGTAAACACAAATGAATCTGATTTTAAATTAGAGGGTTCTAATTAGCGATATTATACTTGGAAAACAGATACCTGGTATAGTAAAAGATGTGATAGGAAGTGTGTTATGGGAGATTGAGTGAATGGGAGGGAGGGAGAGAGAGAGAGAGGAGAAAGAGAAAGTAAAAGTTAACTGTAGTGAATTCCTACCATGAAAGCAAGGGAAGACAATATTTCGGTACTCACATTAAAAGCAAATGTAGTTCGGTATTGATGTGGTGATGTTTGCAGATTACAATCTAGGAATATCACACATGCGGTTGATATGACGCCTTGTACCATCTGCCAACTTAATTATGATATCCCCGTGATCAGTCCAAGTGTTCCTTAGCCCATGAACAGTGATGGCTGCCTTCAGAATTGCTAGACGAGTTGCAGTCAAGTGTTCTTGTATCGTGGTAGGTGTTCCTTTCAGTTGGCGCTTCCATGTGAAAACCTCTTGCCTGGAGCGGAAGGACGTGAACTTCACAATGATGGGCCGAGGTTTTTCAGGCACCTTCGGTCCTACTCTGTGGCTCCTGTCAATGTCAGTTTTGGTTACCTTGGCATCCAGTTTATTGCAGAGGCTCACAAAAATGTCATGTGTATTCTCACCCTCACTTTCATCAATACCAAACAGACGTAAACTTGACCTCCTTTGGTACTGTTCCAGGGAGTCGCACTTTGCCTCAACTTCTTCTTTGAGATGTTTTATATCTCTTTCGCAGTACTCGAGTTTTTTGTTTAGGTCAGTCACCAATTCGGCATTGAACTGGAGACTACGCTCAAGTTCTTTCACCACAATTTCCGTCACCTGCCTCGCCACTGCACTTACAATACTTTCCACGAAGCGTTCGGAGAGCACGGCCTCGTCCAGTACCTTTCTCACCACCTGTTCGATTTCGTTGGCACCACTGCTGGCACTACCGCTGCTAGCTTGATTAGGATGACGACCCATTTTTAATATTATGCTGATATACACAACAAAATCAATTAAAAACTGGTCTCAACTTGAACCCTGGCACAAGTTCCACAGATCTGCACTTTTCCACACCACACACTGCTTCCGTTCACCTACAAAATTCACTTAAATGGAGAGCGGATTTACTTACTTGCTTCCATGAGCAGATGAGAAGTTTTGTAATGATCAGATCAATACTTTTAAAGTTATGAATTTTCATATCGAGCTCTCCATTGGAAATGGCAAAAACAGCAACTTTTTGTTCAACCTGTGTTAAAATTTTAACTGGGTATGATGAAAAATGTATTCCATGTAATTAAATGTGGAATAAGCTAAATTTTGCGTTAGCTTATTTCTATGTGGGACAAAGGATTAAAATGTATTAACATATTAATTCAGGTGTCTAAACTTTTTCCACGATAGTAGTAGCTATACTTGGCGTGACGAAGTTTGTGAAACAATGGTGATCTGGCAGACGATCCCTTAGGCTACACATACTATGACAGAAACACTTTTTCACCAATTATAACAAGAGATATTATAAAATCGGCTATGCTGTTGCACTTTATACCCATGCGCACCTGCCAGATGGTTAACCCGCTATCATCAACTGATGAACAGGAGATTCGGTACACCTCAGAATGTGAAGGGGGGCTCCTCCATAACATGTGTATAACCATTTACCATTCTAAGAACAAAGTAATGTGTTGGATTTCAATGTAAAAAGGCTGAGTTTGAATAATCCTTTCACTAGGATTATTATTATAATACGAGTATATTTTCTTCATTCCATCTAAGAAGACTCCTTATCCTGAAGTTGTTGACTCCCAGCAGGGTTGAGTCATTTACTGATGCTCAACTTCTGTCTTAGAGTACTTGCTTTACTTATTGACTTAATTTACTATGGAAGATACCAGTACCAATGATGTTGCCCAGGAACTATTGGCAGAAGTTTAAGAGAATATATTACATTTTGGAAAATCTAGTATCATAGTCAAATAGTTAAGTAAATTTAATGTAGCCTAATTGTTATTATTTGTAATCACTAGGAGAAAGAATCTGACCTTCGTGTCACATTTGGATTAACATTGATTTCTTCTCTTGTTTAGCCAAGACCAGGGCCATCAACATCCAGACCAGCAGCAGTGCGACAGCTGCCAAGACCTTGCCCAGTACAATCTAGACCATGGATAGAAGCACCACGGTTGCCAGGCGCAGACTCAGGAATAAACAGACCACCAACCCCAGCACCGTGGTTAATGCCGGAGTTTCCAGTATCCAGACCAACTCGAGTGCCGTGGATGTCGTATGCAGGCCCAGTAATAAACAGACCACCAACCCCACCACCGTGGATGCTGCCCGAGTTTCCGGAGTTTCCGATATCCAGACCACGGCCACCAGTGCCGTGGATGTCATGTGCAGACGGAGTAATAAACAGACCACCAACACCAGTGCCAGGGTCATCGCGGGCAGACCGAGTAATGAACAGACCACCAACACCATTTCCAGGGTCATCGCGGGCAGACCGAGTAATAAACAGACCACCAACACCATTTCCAGGGTTGTCGCGGGCAGACCGAGTGATAAACAGACCACCAACACAAACTCTATGGTTCGAATCGGAAATTCCAACACTACCTGAACAACCAATGCCGGCACCAGAGTTGCGAACAGAATCCTCGGCATCAGCTACACAACCTGCTGCACATGCACAACAGAATATCACAGGAGAGGAGTCTAATAGGTTGCAGAGGAGTAAGTAAAAAGATTAAGACATGTGAATATGTATGAATTCAAGCGAAGGTGACAGGGATTGTTGTGTTAGGGAGAAAAGTGCTGAGATTCAAAGACTATCTTAACATTCCACTTATGAAGAGAACAGATGGTGGTGATTGTTGCTCTAATGAGAGATTTGTTACAAAGATCCATCTGACAATTCTAACCAAGCCTTTGAAGGCATTTGATTGTGTTCTGCTTGGTTCGTCCACAACAGTGCTTGCACTCTTAGAGGAGGGGGAGTTACTACACCAGTCAGTCAGTTCCCTCAGCAAATTGAATGAAAACAGTTTTAAATATTGTGACATCGAACTTAAGAAGGTGTTATCCAACAGAGGACTGTCTAAGGAACACTTTTGCAATGTTTTTGGTGGATTTGATTTTCAGAAACATGACAATTCATTCATTTGATTGCTCAACTGAAAGTATAAGGGGCAGTCAAATTTAAACCAAACTCCCGCCATAACACATATTCTGCATGAAAGGTGGCAACACTGCAGTTACATAACGATACTAGCTGTAGGTGAACTGCATAGAGACAAATCACAGGTGTATGCAGTTGTTGGATTATGTCTTTGTTGGTGCTCAGACTGGTCTAGTGTGTTGATCAAGCAGTAGAAATAGAGGCAAGCAAAGAAGAGCAGAGAAGTATGGTTCGTTTTCTAGTGGCTGAGGGCGCTGGAGTACGCGAAACTGTCTGCTGTGTATGATGAACACTGCATGTCCATGACGAGCATACCCACGACAGGCCCATCGAGCCATTATTCCTGATGTGATAGGGTGGATTGATGGCCTTATCCAGGGGAACCAACGAATCATGGAGGAAGAAATTCGTGTTCAGGGAGGCATTAGCCATGGCTCTCTGCATGCCATTATCAAAGATCCCTTGCATTTCCACAGAATTTGCAAGTAGGGGTTCCGTATCAATTGACGGGGGGACGAAAGGTTTAAAGAATGGCGTCATGTCTGAGTGATCTGCAGCAGTACCACGAGGAAGAGTATGTGTTTCTGTCCCGTTTTATCATAGGGGGATGAAAGCCACCATTTCAAGCCCAGAAGCAAACGGCTAAGCCAACATTTGAAACATCGTAATTCCCCCTCCCTGCCAAAGAAATCTAAAGTTGTTCACACAAGATCTGGTAAAGTCATGATAACCTTCACAGGGGCTCTCTGCTTGTCGACTTCCTCCAGCATGGAACTACAAAAAATGCGCAGCGGTGTGAATAAACTTTGCAGAAACTGCAACGCTCCATAAAATCAAAACGGCCTGGAATGCTGTCGGACGGAGTCATCCTATTGCATGATAACGCTTGCCAAATACTTTCAATCGGGCAAAGGCTACGCTTCAGCGATGTGTTTGGGAAGCACTTCAGCATCCTCCATACAGCTCGGATCTTTTACCTTGAGATTTTCACATTTTTGGTGGCCTGAAGAAACACTTTCATGGACTTAGGTTTCATCTGGACGAAGAAGTGCAAGAGTGGGTGCGGTTGTGAATTTGTCAGCAACCTACCGCTTCCTACAAAACTGGAGTTGATTGTCTTGTCTCCCAGTGGGAGAAATGTAGTGACTTTTGAATAAGACCATTCCATGGTCACTAGACTAGTATACGCACCAGCAAAGACAAATGTGTGCACCTGTGATTTGTTACTATGCAGTTCTTCTACCACAGCAATAGCAGTATCGATATGTAAGAAAAGTGTTGCCACCTTTTGCACGGAACGTGTGTGTTATGGCGGGTGTTCAGTTTTCATTTGACTGCCCCTTGTATATGCAGGAAGGATAACAGGCTATATAAGGACTCTGCAGTGACTTCGATACTAAATTAGAAAATAGAATTTTCATACTGAAAATGCATTCTATTATTCATAACCATTTGTCTGCTGCGGTGTATCAGCCTATGGTTCAATATTCCTGCCAGGCGGCTGGGTACAATACTCCCTCACATCTTCTTGAATTCAAGGATGTAATTCAAGTGCCATTTAACTTTTCAGCTCAAGAATGAGGATTGTTGGGATATTGCTTTTGCCAAACGTGCCTATTGTGCATCTCCATATTGTTTCATGCATTTTGTTGAGAAAACCCTTGTACATTTTTAAAATCTGATATTGGACAAACTAAGAGTAACACAATCGAATGCTTTCACCATCCTAATCACAGTGGTACGTAAAGCTTTTAATAAAATGGGAACACAAAATTCCTGTTCGAGCCGAGAGACATCCCTCATAAAAGGAATCAATCAATCAATCACTACTGATCTGCATTTAGGGCAGTCGCCCAGGTGGCAGATTTCCTACTGTTGTTTTCCTAGCCTTTTCTTAAATGATTGCAAAGAAATTGGAAATTTATTGAACATCTCCCTTGGTAAGTTATTCCAATCCCTAACTCCCTTTCTTATAAACGAATATTTGCCCCAATTTGTCCTCTTAAATTCCAACTTTATCTTCATATGTCCGACTCGTTGGCTGAACGGTCAGCGTACTGGCCTTTGGTTCAGAGGGTCCTGGGTTCCATTCTCAGCTGGGTCGGGGATTTTAACCTTAATTGGTTAATTCCAATGGCACGAGGGCTGGGTGTATGTGTTGTCTTCATCATCATTTCATCCTCATCACGACGCGCAGGCTGCCTACGGGAGTCAACTCGAAAGCCCTGCACCTGGCGAGCCAAACATGTCTTCGGACACTCCCGGCACTAAAAGCCATATGCCATTTCCTTTTTTTATCTTCATATTGTGATCTTTCCTACTTTTAAAGACACCATCCAAACTTCATCATCTACTGATGTCCTCCCACGCCATCTCTCCACTGGCAGCTCAGAACATACCACTTATGTCTCAAATATTATTACAATATTATAAGTCCACCTGTTCAATACAATACAATATGATCCACTATTTCATATGGTCAAAATTTTATACATAATACATAAAAGTCAATGGTACATGTTTCACCCTCCTTACGGGCATCATCAGCCTATATCAATCTTAAAAATAATACATATGGAGTCATTCTAATCTTATAAATTATAGGTTAAAATGTTGAAAAATGATTTCGTAAATTCCTGTTCGAGCCGAGAGACATCCCTCATAAAAGGAATCAATCAATCAATCACTACTGATCTGCATTTAGGGCAGTCGCCCAGGTGGCAGATTTCCTACTGTTGTTTTCCTAGCCTTTTCTTAAATGATTGCAAAGAAATTGGAAATTTATTGAACATCTCCCTTGGTAAGTTATTCCAATCCCTAACTCCCCTTCTTATAAACGAATATTTGCCCCAATTTGTCCTCTTAAATTCCAACTTTATCTTCATATGTCCGACTCGTTGGCTGAACATATACAATAACATCGAAAACAACGATAATGCACCAAAGTATGTTAAAAGAGAGTAAGTTAACTGTTTTTGAAGATTAAAACGTGGTTAAACATGAATTTTGAGAGTTTAAAACTAAAATGGATCTTTTTTTTTTTTATAATATCATTAAGACTTGATGGTCTTGAGTGTAAACACAATCATCAAAGGTGAATGTTTCTTCAATTTCCATAGTTTGAATCCAAGATGGTAAAATCACTGTAAGTTATTTAAAACAGAAGTGTGAACGTAATAAACATGTTAAAATGTATACGGTTGGTATATCTGAAAGTAGAAAAGAAAATGGAACTTCTTGTAGAGGCGTTGCTAATGATAAAACGTATGTCAAAACTAGCGGATGTCAGTAATTATGTTGGTAGTCGATTGGATCTAAAAGACAGTCAAGCTGATGTTATAATTCTGTTGAAACATTTGTTGGAAGAAATGATCAAGTTTTTTGGTACGGTGCGTATTAGGTACGTCGGGTTGTTTCGGGTTGTTTGAGACATACGTCAACTTCAATACGGAACCAAAATGAGAATAGTTACTTGTAACATACCACTTAGTCGAGCAGCTCGTCTCCTTTTCCCAAGTCTTCCCAGCCCAAACTTTGCAACATTTTTGTAATGCTACTCTTTTGTCGGACATCGCCCAGAACAAATCGAGCTGCTTTTCTTTGGATTTTTTCCAGTTCCTGAATCAAGTAATCCTTTTAAGGGTCCCATACACTGGAACCATACTCTAGTTGGGGTCTCACCAGAGACAAATAAGCCCTCTCCTTTACATCCTTACTACAACCCCTAAATACTCTCATAACCATGTGCAGAGATCTGTACCCTTTATTTACAATCATATTTATGTGATTACCCCAATGAAGATCTTTCCTTATATTAATACCTAGGTACTTACAATGATCCCCAAAGGGAACTTTCAACCCATCAATGCAGTAATTAAAACTGAGAGGACTTTCCCTATTTGTGAAACTCACAACCTGACATTTATCCCCGTTTATCATCATACCTTTCCCTACCGTCCATCTCACAACATTATCGAGGTCATTTTGCAGTTGCTCACAGTCTTGTAACTTATTTATTACTCTGTACAGAATAACATCATCTGCGTAAAGCCTTATCTCTGATTCCACTTCTTTACACATGTTGATATATATAAGAAAACATAAAGGTCCAATAACACTGCCTTGAGGAATTCCCCTCTTAATTTTTACAGGGACAGATAAAGCTTCACCTACTCTAATTCTCTGAGTTCTGTTTTCTAGAAACAGAGCCACCCATTCAGTCACTCTTTTGTCAAGTCCAATTGCACTCATTTTTGCCAGTAGTCTCCCTTGATCTACCCTATCAAATGCTTTAGATAAGTCAATCGCAATACAGTCCATTTGACCTCCTGAATCCAGGATATCTGCTATATCTTGCTGGAATCCTACAAGTTGAGCTTCAGTGGAATAACCTTTCCTAAAACCAAACTGCCTTCTATCAAACCAGTTAATAATTTTGCAAACATGTCTTATATAATCAGAAAGAATGCTTTCCCAAAGCTTACATACAATGTATGTCAAACTGACTGGCCTGTAATTTTCAGCTTTATGTCTATCACTTTCCTTTATATACAGGGGCTACTATAGCAACTCTCCATTCATTTGGTAAAGTTCCTTCATGCAAATAATAATCAAACAAGTACTTCAGATATGGTACTATATCCCAACCCATTGCCTTTAGTATATCCCCCAAAACCTTATCAATTCCAGCTGCTTTTCTAGTTTTCAACTTTTGTATCTTACTGTAAATGTCATTGCTGTCATAGGTAAATTTTAATATTAGTAACCTCCTCTATCTGGACATTATCCTTGTAACCAACAATCTTTACATACTGCTGACTGAATACTTCTGCCTGTTGAAGATCCTCACATACACACTCCCCTTCTTGGAACCTGTTTCTGCCTTGAAGTACCTATTCATACTCTTCCATTTTTCACTAAAATTAGTATGGAAGTACAGATGGATAAAAATCCTTACTTAACACTAACCAGATATGAAAATGGAAGACTTCCAGAACGTTAAAAAATGAAACTATTGGCAAAAGAAAGAGGAAGGCCTCTCAAACATAATACTAACAGGGTCAGAAGAGGTAGGTCAGTAGGAAAAGGAAAGCGAAGATCCTGGCAGACTCAGCTAGGGGTCCACCCTTCTGAATTGAGATCCCCTTGCTCCTCACCTCTTACAACAGACAAGGGATATCATGGATATATTATATTGCCCCTGCGCACAGAGCAATCCGATGTAGAGTTCCCATTTTACACCAGACAGCAGATATCATGGATGTATTCTACCACACCCATTACAGAGTGGGATCCCACTTTAGTGCTTACCCCTTTCAGTCACCTCTTACAACATACAGGTGTTAGCGATGATGTTTGTTGTAAGTGGAGGTACAACTGAAAAAACAAAGAAGAACTTCCTTAGAACATCAAAGGAACTTAGGACCACTGCCAAAAAAAACTAGACTACAACCATAAAAGACTAAGACCTACCTTCCCACTAGTTGGAAACTTTGCCTCCTGGCCATGCTGGCTTGGAAGTCCCTGAATAGATTGTGACGTGGAGTTGGCAGTTCAAAGGTTAATTTAGCCAGATGGGGCTATTCAGTGTGAATGTGGAGAAGTCCAGACTGTACAACATCTGCTGCAATGCCAGCCTTCTGTACTCAAAAAGACAGTAAATGCACTGGAAGAAGCCAAGTCCTAGTCACAAATAATGTAATATTTGAACTGTATGTATATGTTTCTGGCCAGACGGGAGAAAGGAAGAAGTCCAACACAGGTATTGGCAAAAGAATGGGAACGGCCACAAAGACTCCCTCATCATCATCATCATTCCCCTTTATCCATCTGTAGCCATGTATGGCAAATATGGTTCCTCTCCACTTTCTTCAGTCTTTCCACCACTCCTCCTCCAACACTGTGTCCCAGCCCAGGTTTCTTTCCCTAATACTGCCTTGGATTGTGTCCTTCCATCTCAGTCGTGGTCGTCCTCATCCTCTCCTTCCTTGCATTTGCATTTCCATCACCTTTTTTGGCATTCTTTCATCACTCATTCACTTTATGTGCCCAAACCATCTTAATTGGCTCTTCTCTATCCCAACATTCATTTTTTCCACCCCAATTCCTTCTCAGATTTTCTCATTACTTATTTTGTCTCCTCTTCTACTCTTCTGTATCATACTCCTCAAGAACTTCATTTCGGCTGCCTGTATTCGACTCTCATCCTTCTTCGTCACTGTCCAAGTTTCTGGTCCATAAGTTGTTAAGGGTACGTAATACATCTTGTACATAGTTTCCTTTGATTCCATTGGTACATCTTTGTCCCATAACATGTTTCTTACACTATGAGAGAAATCACTTCCAGCTTGAATCCTCTTACTAATCTCAGCATCCAGTCGAGCATTCTCCATTAATTCACTCTGCAGGTATTTGAACGTCTCTACTACTTCCAGGGGCTTGCCTGCAAGTCTAATCTGACCTTTCCCTTCTTTCTCCCCTCTAGTCATAACAAGAGTTTTCCTCTTTTCTAACTCATTTTCAATCCACATTGTTCGATCTTCTCATTCACCACAACCAACTTCTTGAACCCTCATGACCTTTTCTCCCCAAATCACAATATCATCTGCAAATAACAACATGTTCATTTCTCTTTCTTCGTATACTGCTTTTGCTGTTCTCATGATGTCATCCACTACTATCGTAAACAGGAATGGCGACAGAACATTTTCCTGTCTCAGCCCACTAGTGATTTTGAACCAACTTGTCCTATCGGTACCTCACAAGTCTAATATTATCAGCATCAGAAGAGAACGAGGGTTGACCAAGGAATGTCAGACAGGAAGGAGCTTGGCAAAGTTCAGCAATCTGCAATGTCAGGTTGACACCTCTTACAACAGATACGATATATTCCACTGCCCCCACCCAGATTCAGCTCTGAACATCCCTATGGTCCTAAACTCATGAGATAATTATGGGAACACATTTTTCCTTCCTGCCTTTCATTAACCTTCTTTTCTTTATCCAATACCATCCCTTCCAGGTATAGTTACATTACATCCATGTGTTAACCTTGTTGCTGAGACTCTTAAAACAACTCACTGCTACTCCAGTTATACTCAGCTACTATGACTCAGAGGCTTAGATATTAAAGGTAGGTATGGCTGAAATTTAAAGGATTTTGGTTTTTAAATTATTTTTTTTGCATAATAGAATAGCCCAGTCCATCCTGCACCAAAAAGTAATAAATTAGTGTCCAATATGATATTGATAACTTATAAACAATCATGAGAGAACAGTTCTCAAGTGATGACACGCTTGTCTCTTTTTGAAGTGTCGTTTTCTCAGCTTCACATTTTAGCAGTTGTTGCTGTGTACAAATTGATAGGGTTTTCCTCATAACCAGTACAAAATTTACTTACAAGCTGTGTTGCATGTCAGCAACATTTTTATATCCAATGTGCATAACAGTCTTACTTTCAACATCTAATCAGGGCCATGCCCTTCAAAATGTAAGAATTACGAAGTCTATTGACTGCAATAATCTTTACAGAATTATAAAATGTACATCGAACTTTTTATATCCATGATACATTTTTTATCTATTTGATTTCATTTCTTATAAAATTGTGTCACGAGGAATGTTTGTTATTGCATGTCAAAAAATTGTATATAAAGAAGAATAACTTCAAAACTAAATGACCTAAATTAATGAAATTTAGTAAACTGCTTACTAGTAAGGGTCTGTGTATGCGGCATAAATTTCATTACAATACCTCAAAAACTGGAGGAGTTCAAAATTTCAGTCATTCCTCTCCTGAACACTTTACCTCATGAATATCTATAGAACCAGTATCAGACATAACACTTCCAAGATATTTGAATTGATGGTTCATCTGTAGCTGTTTCCCCTCCATCTCAATGTGTCCCATTGGTTGCCCGTATCTCTTCATGACAATAACCTCACTTTTCTCTTGGCGAGTCCATATTCTTTAGCAGATTCTACCCAGGAGTTTATTTGTCCTTGAAGATCTTCTTTAGAGTCTCCCCACAAGCATATATCATCTTCGAACAATATAACTTTCATTTTCTTACCTCCAATGGTTTGGTGAAGTTTTCTCTGAATCTCGTTCATCACAGTGATGAAAAGAAGAGGAGACAGAACACCACCCTGTCTTAACCCAGATTTTATATCAAAGGTTTCAGTCATTCCTACAGGTGTTTTGACTTTACTTCGGGTATCTTCATACAAATTCTTGATCTGGTGTATCATGTCATCCTCTATTCCAATTTTTTTCAGTGCTTCCCACACCTTCTCTCTATTCACTGCATCAAATGCTTTCTTGATATCCAGAAAGGCTAACCACAAATCTCGGTTGTGTTCATAGTATTTTTCCATTAACTGACGGACTGTAAAGATTAAATCAGTTGTTGATCTCCCCTTCCTGAATCCATACTGTTCTTCGAAGAGGTTCTCTTCAATAAGGGGTCTGATTTTACGCTCTATAATTCTTTCATAAAGTTTACCAACTTGAGATGTTAAAGTGATGCCTCTATAGTTGGAACATTTCTTTCTGTTTCCTTTCTTGAAGATTGGAATTATGATGCCTGTTTTCCAATCGACTGGTATGTCCCCTTCTTTCCAGATCTTATGAAAGAGTCTGTAGATCCAATGTTTTCCAGAAATGCCCATTGCCTTGATCATTTCTCCATTAATTTCATCAGACCCTGCTGATTTTCCAGTTTTGATGTATTTCCAGGCATATTCTACATCATTCCATGTTAATTCTAACCTGTTGTCAGAGGCAGACTTGCAGGAGGTAGTACCGGTACTGTCTTTTTGTGTAGGCTGCATGCAATTCACATTTAGTAATTCATCAGAATAAGTCATCCAAGTCTCTTTGATCTTCTCATCTTCAGTGATCAGATTTTCATTAACATCTCTTAGGTATTTGGAGTGTTCTTTATCTCTTTTTCTATTTTTCATCATCCCATATAACATTTTCTTATTACCATTAACATCCTCTTTCAATTCATCACTCCACTTGTTCAACCACTTCTCTCGTTCTTCTGTAACAACTTTGTTTGCTTGTTTTTTAGCAACCCTGTATAGTTCCTTATTATGATCCATCTGGTTCTTGAAATATTTTCTGAACATGTTGTTCTTGTTCAGGACAGCAGTTCTTGTTCTGTAATTCCACCATGGAGTTTCCTTCCATCTTCTTGTGCCACTGGTTCGTCCACAAACCTTCTCAGTTATCATTACTAGATTTTCTTTCAGATCCTTCCATTCCTCCTCAACTGTTCTTTCATCTGTCTTTGGTATCACTGTTTTGATGTTTTCTTGGAACTGTATTATTCTATCATTGTCCTTCAGCTTCCAGGTCTTGAGTTTCTTTACCTGTATGGTTCTTACTTCTTTTAGCTTGTTAAACTTTAAGTATCCAATGAGGAGTCTATGATCACTTTCCAGGGAGACACTAGGAATCACTTTTACATCTAACAGTCTATTTTGTAGTTGTTTCTCGATCAAAAAGTAATCTATAAGAAATTCACTTTTTCCATCCCATCCATATCTTGTGACCTTATGGCTTTTTTGTTTTTGATACCATGAGTTCCCTATTATAAGGTTGTTCCTCAGGCAGAGGTCAAGTAGTCTAGTTCCTTCTGGGTTTCGTGGACCCCATCCATGTGCTCCTAGAATTCTTTCATATCCATCCGTCACAGTTCCAACTTGAGCATTCATATCCCCTATGATAATTGTTCCATCTTCTCTTATTCTTTCCTCTATGTCTTCTTCAAAATGTTCTTTTTCTTCATCTTCACAACCAGTCTGTGGTGCATAGCACTGAATGATGTTGATGTTCTGGGAAGAATCCAATTTCAGCATTATGTGAAGAATCCGATCAGAAACATATTTTACTTCTACTACATGATCTTTCATTTGATGATCCATAACAACAAGAACTCCATTTTTTGCTTGATCTCCACCTGACCAAAATAGACGGTATCCCTCTCTGAGTTCCTTTGATCCTTTTCCCTTCCACTTGGTTTCACTGAGTCCCAGTATGTTTATGCTCCTTGTTTTCATTAAGTCTACACATTCCTCTATTTTGCCAGTTAGTGTCAGAAAGTTTAGCGTGGCAATTTTGATTTCAGTCTCATATCGAGTTTTGTGTGTTCTCCTCTTTGGTTGTGATGGAGCATCGGGTATTGGACCGTCATTTATCATTACCAATGATGGAACCATAGTCATTATTCTGGTGATTACAATATTTCCATCCGAGGCCTCATTTAGTTTTAAAAGCAATTCCAAATTATTCAGAAGCTGGCTTGCTGGGCCTATCACTTCCGAAGATGTTTCTGTCGGGGTTATCTCCCTTAGCCTTTAATAGTCCCCTATCAACCTGCAAGGCAGAAGGCCCAGAGTCAGATCTCAGGGATAAGATATTGCCTCTTCCGCCAGATCCGCCGTACCAGTGTTTTTCACTTCCGCCTTCACTGCCATTGAGGTCTTCATCCGTATCCCTGTGCATGGGTTCCATGTTATACCCCACAGGACTGGGTCCCCAACTGAACTCACTCTGGCCTACTGAAGTGTAGGGTGCCCACCCCACATCTGTCAATTGAAGGTAGCCTGCTTGAACAGACTTAACATGCTTAAGTTTTTCAGCAGCACTTCGTGTAGGCTGAAGATGCACTGCTACTATGTTTCTACACAGCTAGGGTCTTTTCCTGGATTGATTATTGTAGTGCAGCTTGTGGTTCAGCATCAAAATCTATGCAGAACCTTTTAGATAGTGTTCACCATGGTGGAGTTAGACTAGCAAATACCTGCCCAATTCCCAGCCTACTCGCAGAATTGGGAGTTCAATCATTTAAATAGTGCGACAGAAGAGATAGTCCTCATGTATGTTGCCAAAATTTATGAAATGCCACAACATCCATTCTGTCAATGTACCAGTACCACCCAATACCACAGCAGGTACCATTATTGGCCAAATACCTCGTGGCTGACTGGGATTCAATTGATAGGTTCTGTCGTGAGTTAGATGTGACTATTGGTGATTGGCTTAAGCAGAACCCCTAGCCAGGAAGCTATGCAGCTAGTTTCACGGTAGGATATATGCCTAGATCTTATCTGCAGATCTAAGATGAAAATGAGTGTGTCTGTTCATCAGAAGTATTTACAGGACTTCACTTACCTGTATCCAAACTGGTGACATGTCATCATGGATGATTCTAAGATTGAGATTGGAGAAGTTGTGGGATGTTCATTTGTCTCTGATAATGTCAGCATAAGGATCTCACCTCCTGGTGTCTGGAGCTTTCCACAAACTTAGAAACTCTGCAGTTTACACTGGGTGACGAAAGAGACCACTTGTTATGTCTCTGCAGTCTATTGACAGCTCCACTGTTACAGCATATTCATGACCTTCTAGACAGATTGTGTGATGCTGACACCAGACTATTCGTGTGGCTCCCTAGGCATGTTGGGATTGCACAATGGACCTTGTGGTGAAGCTGCAAAATGGTACTTTTACCACCTAGGCCTGTGAATGTACCAGCTAGGGATATTTGTTTTTGGCTATGCTGAACTATCTTGACATCCTGGGAATTGGAATAGCTAGTCACCCGAACTCCCAACAAGCTGAGAGCAATACAGAAAGCAGCTACCTGTGGCGGTTTTCTTTCCGGCCTTCATGGAGAGAGGCCATATTGTTAGGGCCATGGAAAATATATGCACTCTTACCTCCTAAAGAAGGAAGACCACCCCCCCATCATGTTCTTGTGGTGCCAACTTCACCGTGTTCCACATCCTTACAGAGTGTGCTGATATCTCTGGCTTGAGATGGAACCTCGGCCTGCAGGAGACACTCAAACTCATCCTAGACAATGATGTGAATACTGCTGATCTCATCATTCACTTTATCTGTGAGACGTAGTGGTGGTGGTGGTTATTATTGTTTTAAGAGGAAGTACAAGTAGACAACTTGGTGGTATGTTCATTTCAATGATGATGATGCTTGTTGTTTAAAGGGGCCTAACATCTAGGTCATTGCCCCTAATGGTACGAAATGAGATGAAATGAATTGACAAATTAAAAGTCCAAAATATTCCACTGACCAGAATTCAAAACATGAGGACAAAGAATGAATGGATGGATATGAATTTAAAACAATCAGTGGAACCAACCCACAGTGCCTCATATTCACAGAAGATGGCGTAAAACAATGGTATTACTCACCAAGCAACTGCTTCTATAGCACAATGCTGAATCGATGATGCTTGTAGTCGAAAGGGGTCCAAACTCCAAGTCATCAGCCCCTCATAATGTTACTTATCACTAGGAAAATAGAAGCAAGGTATTTGTCATGTTGGGGTACTAATCAAATTAGCGTAGACTCGCAGTATTCCACACATCATGGTACTAGTCACAGGTAATGAAATTCGCACATGTAATACAGACCTATGGTGTTTCACACATTGCGGCACCATTTACAGGCAACACAAACCTACGGTGTTCATCTCGTAAGTCTACTAACCAGTGGGACTCGCGCTATCCCATGGTGTTCCTCATATAGTGGGTACTAATCATAGGCACATCAGAATCATGGTGTCGCTCATCCCATGGTGTCGCTCATACAATGCTACTGATCATAGGTATTGTAAAGGCCGGCAATGCACTCTGCTGCTACTAATCACAAACCTATTTGGTACCTAACTTAGTGGTACTACGCGCAAGTAAAAGCGACCCATGGTGCTCCCCGCATGGTGGTACTAATCACAAGCAGTTTCATGGTTTCCCAAAGGGGATCGTACATTTTGAGAGGGATAGAACGTTGAAAAGGGAACATAATAGAATGATAGATCAGTGTAGGAAGATGAAGCAATAGGGAGGAGAGCAAAGACATGAAAGTAAAAAGGACTGAAGATCTGTCAAGACCCCTAAGTGAGTGTAAATGTCTGAAGTCCACACAAAGCTGGGAAGCAAACCTAAAACACTGGAGCTGGGGAAACTGGCTCATATGAGAAGAAAACCAACATGTTAGAAAATGCTAGGATGTGATGATTCTTTGTTTTGTTTTCGTGTTCTTGTTTCCTCATTCCAGCCTGTCATTGTGTTCATTCCATTATGGCTTCTTTTTCTTTGTTCCCAACTCTATATATCTGACTAGATTCAATTGAATATGGAGCTCTTCTAAAGAATTCTGTGCATACCCTTGTCAGTGGCCTGTGTTTCAAGCCATTCCTATTGTGATGAATGAAACTTGTAATTCTGAATGTCCTTTTGTTTTACGAGGAGAGGCCAGACCCTGTGGCCAGCTGATTTCAACAAGCTTCAATGTACCTTTGGGAGGACACTCAACAGTAACTCGTGTATAACTGTTCAGGTCAATACGCTCTTGTTTTCAATGTTTTGTTTCGAATGTCATCATGCAGAATACACTTCAGACAAAGTGGAGGAGACAGAACACTAAAAGGTGAACAAATTTTACTTAAACATGTCAGGTCTGCAACCTAATAATTAAAAAAAATTGATGAATCCCCAATTCCAACGCAACGCATATATACTTGGAGGCGTACCTCACAGTCAACTGGACTGGTGGCCTAGTGGTCACCGTACTTGTCTACGAACCTCAAAGACGTGAGTTTGAGTTTTTCTACCTGAAATTAATATAGGCCTAAACATTCTCACAGTTACTGCTTGATCTCTCTCTCTCTCTCTCTCACTCTCTCTCTCTCTCTCTCTCTCTCTCTCTCTCTCTCTATATATATATATATTAATTTGAGGTAGGAAATAAAGTTCACTGCAGTTTGCCTAATATTTTTATTCACATTTTTTTCACGTTCTCTCATATAATAATTCATTTTGTACAAAAAATACAGCTGCGGCAAGACTAAAACTCATGTCATTGAGGTTCGTAGACAAGTACAGTGAACACTTGGCCGCCACTCTACTTGACTGTGCTGTATGCGTTGCATTGGAAAATAGGAACTCATCAATTTTTCAGAAATTATTAGGTTGCAGACCTGACATGTTTAAATAAAATGTGTTCACGTTTTAGTGTTCTATCACTTCCACTTAGTCCGAAGCGGATCCTGCGTCATGACATTTGTCCTCAACTCTTTCAGAAACAAAAGCCTATTGACCTAAACCCTTATACACAAATTACTGTTGAGTGTCCTCCAACAGGTACATTTAAGCTCGCTGAAATCGGTCTGGCCTCTTCTTGTTAGCCAGAGCTGCAAGAGAACACTATTATCAGTGATCTAGATTTAAAACTAACAGGACATGATCCTAAATTGGATTATCTTATGATCAGAAAACATATTTAGATCTCAGCCATGAAGGGCAAAAACTAACAATGAATATTGTTGACATTCCACAGATCAAACAGAACAGCGACGGAGTTCGCGAACCAAACGTCGTACGTGCTGTGCATTCTGTAATGAAGAGTACATCAACCTGCCACACAAGAACTTATGAGCAGGGTAAGTCTTACCTTTAAGTTCATCTGTGGATATGATCACATTTAATTTTGTTTATACCGTATTAAGGCTAATTAAAAACGTTTTGAATGAAGTAATGTCTATGTAGCCTAAATGTCTTATAATAAATTTTATCTTAATCACTCTTAACATATGATAATATGTATATGTGGATACCATTAAAATTTTAAAATTGTGTGAGGTCAACACCTTGAACTGAATTAATGACGTGATCTTTAAACCTCTTATTCAACATTCAGTTTTTACAACTTTTACCATTTATCATTTCCTGTTATGAAATTATTTTCATTTCAAAACTATGCATGGTGCTACAGACCTAGTAGGCCTTCTACCAAACGACTTCTGCTCAGGCTGGAAGCCTGCAGATTAAGAGGTGATGCATGGCCAGCGAGACAAATTTTCTTATCCATAATTCTTGTGTTTCTATCACCATCAGACAGCTGTTCTAATGTAGACTGAGTGGACCTCAAACCATCCATCAGATCCAGATGAAATTCCCTCACCAGGCTGAGAATCAAACCTGGGTCCTCTTGTTAGGTGTCTGACTCGTTACCTCTAGACAGCACGGGTGGCTTAAAAAAGGCAAAAGAAATCTCTGTACAGGCAATGAAGCCTGCCATTATAGGCCCAGTGTTCAGTAGCCAGGCCCTGTTTGTCTTAAGCCATGATAAAAGTGATGAAAAGCATTGGTCCACCTTCTCCTGGCTTGGCAGTACCTTATAAGGACTCCCTTTTCAAGGTGATGGTGAAGACCTCAGTGGCAACTAAGGTAGAGAAGGTGACCTTCAGTTAAAAGAAATGAAGTATTTTTAAGAGTTTGTTCAAGTAGGCAGTGGGTTTTATGAGTAGGGTCCTTTTCAATTACAGTGAACGAACTGTCAGAAAAGAAATCTTTAGTCTTATCAATATATTCATTTCTTTCCATTATGCCAGTAGTATTACCCTTGTCAGCCTTAGTGATAATAAGATTATCTTCTTTTTAAGAGCGCATAATCACTTCTGATCAGTGATTGATTCTTTATTGCTAATGGGGAAGTTGGGGGTTCATATTTGAGTTAAGAATGTTGTTAATTTTATGTTTTACTTTGAACCTAACTTCATCCTGTTCTTCAAGGAGTAATTTACTGATGGCTAGTTCAGATTCTAAAATCATAATAGTAGTGGTATCAAGCATATTAAGATTAGGCCAATTGTGATTAGGACCTTTGGCTAAAATAGAATTTTTGTCATCATTTAGAGGAACATTGGATAAATTAATAATTGGTGGATGAAATTGAATCGTTGTGCTAGAGGAATTTCTATTACCAGAAGCAAGGTTGTTAGGTTTAGAACTTTTTAGCATGCAAAGCTTCTTATCCAAAGTTTTCTGTTTCTTAGCTAATATGGTGAAAAGTCTATTATCAGTTTGAGACTGAAATAAATTCCATTGAACACTTGAAAGTAAATTTGCAGCTACGAGGTGAGTTTCATATAATCTATGATTTGCTAAAGATTTTTTCTTGTATAGGAATTTAATTTCTTTGTTTTAATTTGGGTCTTAGCAATGTGAGGAGAAGGTCGAAATCTTTTCAAGTGTCCTTTGAGAAAATTGGGTGTCAAATTATATGTAATACATTGTTTAAGAAACTCCATATCTTTGCCTAATTTGGCTATATTAACTTTTAAACCTAAGTATAAATAGGCTTTATGTTTTGCCTGTTCTTCAAATGTACAGCAGCACATTTAAGGAGCAAGCATGTGATGTACTGATGATGGCTTCCTCCCGGGTAAAATATTCCGGAGGTAAACTAGCCCCCAATTCGGATCTCCGGGTAGGTTAGAGAATCTGAAAAGGGAGATGGATAGACTAAAGTTAAATGTAGTTGGTATAAGTGAAGTATGTTGGCAGGAGGAACAGACTTTTTGATCAGGTGACTAGAGAATTATCAACACAAAATCAAACAGGGGAAATGCAGGAGTTGGTTTAATAATGAATAAGAAAATAGGGCAGCGGGTAAGCTACTATGACCAGCATAGTGAAAGAATTATTGTTGTCAAGATAGACGCCAAACCAATGCCCACCACAATAGTGCAGGTCTATATGCCTACTAGTTCAGCGGATGATGAGGAAATTGAAGGAATATATGAAGAGAGAGAAGATTTAATACAACACGTAAAAGGTGACGAGAATCTAATTGTGATAGGAGACTGGAATGTAGTGATAGGCCAAGAAAGAGAAGGAGAATTTGTATTGGGACAAAGGAACGAAAGAGGAAGTCAGCTGGTTGAATTCTGCACTGATCATAATTTAGTCCTTGCCAATACTTGGTTCAAACACCACAAACGATGGCTATGTACATGGACGAGACCTGGAGACACTGGAAGGTATCAAATAGACTTCATTATGATTAGACAGAGATTCAGAAACCAGGTGTTGGATTGCAAAACTTTCCTAGGACCAGATGTGGACTCTGACCACAACTTGTTGGTCATGAAATGCCACCTGAGGTTGAAGAAATTGAAGAAAGGAAGGAATGCACGGAGATGGGATCTAGATAAGTTGAAAGAAAAGAGTGTTACGATGATACCCGTGGAGCAGGAAGAGGTTAAAGAAAGTCCCAGGGTGAATGGGTCTATCTACAATATCAAAATTCATTTGAAACTTGAACTGAAGTTTATATTTCTTTTAGAATTTCAAACTTAACAATTTTTCACTGAATAAACATAACGATAAAACATCAGGTACAATGACAATTTCATAAATTGGAAAATTCAAAATTCAGACCTTGACAATTCTGGGTTACAAGCCCCTAGGTTACAAATTTACAATTGAAAGTGGTATTATGTAGTTAAGGGCAGAAATCCCCTAATTCAAGAGCACTTGCTCCCTAAATTACAATATCTAGCCTCCCAAAGGCACACTTTACTGTTACAAAACTTTGAAAAAGAGCTAACAGTCTCTTAGTTTTCCCGGCCTACTCAAGGCAATATTACATGAAAATCTGACAATCTCTGATCTCTTAAGCACTATTTACGAATTGAAATATTATTACACAGAGGTATCTTGTACCCAACCTACAGGGCTTTTGCGAAAAAAGAACAGGAAAAAAAAAACCGTCTGAACACAAACTAAATGGAGGCAAACACTGTGCTCCAGATAATAAAACATTAAAACCTATAGGGCTCTCAGCCGATGAAACTGGGGCTATTCCCAAACGACTGAGGTGGCTCGAATGGAAATAACTTTAATGCATGACAGAAACGAAAGGTTACGAAAACGTAGCCACCTCAAACCAAGATGAAGGGGAGCTTGAGAGGGTAACTCACTCTCTATCCCCAATTTACAGTTAAAACTTAGTGAAAATTTTACATTAGCCAAAAGAAGATTTACATTTTAGAAAGGTTTGTTACATAGTTAAAGATATGGAACTTCCCCTTGAATAAAGCTATGGAGGTAGCAAGAAAGACAGAATTTACATGGCCATTACCTTATAGATGTTCTGCTGACCAAAGAAAGAGGCGGCCCTGCCTCCTGCCATAACACACACAATTATAAAGACGGTGATCAATTGATTAGGAAACCCAAAAAGCTGCAACTTATATACCCTCAGGGAAGGTTTGAGAGAATTCAAGACTAAACCAGCCACACTCTCTCAATTTTATTGGTTAAGTTCAAAAGTTACACTCAAAATCGAACAAGAAGCCTGTGATAGGTTGAAAATTAATCACCAAAATTTGTCATTGGCCAGATTCAAAACTGGCAGAAAGAAAAAGAAGTGTTGCCAACCCAAAAATAAATTAACATAGATTCAGTTATGGAGAACCTAGAAATACAAAACTTCTTTAAGTTATAAGTTTTTTCACCTTGCACCAAATGGTAGTGACATCTGTGGAAAAATGCCCATATTTTTTGATGTATGTCAAACAAAATCAGGAGAAATTCAATCAGTTTAGGAAATTCACAACAGCACAATTACTTAATATCTCAGTGGTGACATCTTCTGATCAAAGTTCCAACTTGTTGTGTTATTAGTTTCGTTTTTGATTGATAGAGGAGTTTATTAAGGCACTAATTTTGAATGAGCGGAGTTGAGGTGTACCTTCCGGTACATCCCTCCCCCCCCCAAATGTCCTTCCATCCTTGGGGTGACACAGAATAATTTTGAGAAAACATTTCCAGTAGGAAAATATTTCTAAGTTTTTTTTTGACAGTGGATTTGTAGGAAAAATTCTTAAATGCAGCAGCTTTAGAGTGTCCTTGTGCTTGTAGAAAGTTAAATACATGTTGATAGATTTGACGGCAAGATCTGCCGCCACTGCTGATACCCAGGAGAGGTTACCCGGACCTCCCAAGTACCCTCAGATACTCCTCTCCCACTACTATGAGAGGGGTAGTCGCTGATTAGAAGTATATGTACAGTCCCCAGAAGTATTGGTGGTAGGGTTACCGACACTTCAGCCTTTGCCAGGAAGATGCGCTCCGGCGCACCGTTGAAGGAGTCTTCACTGGAGTGAAGTGGGTCTTTACCCCACTATGTTTCTCTCACCAGATGTTGTGTACGGCAGCGAACGGCTGAGGGGGTTACTGAAACAGTAAGATCAAGGTGACAGAGAAGCGTTGTTGCTTGAGATTCGAGAGTACAATCTTTATTTGAGAGGAAGAGGGGCGGGCGGCATTGGTGGTGATGTGTGGAATGAAAGATGACAGGGAAAACCGGAGTACCCGGAGAAAATCCTGTCCCGCCTCCGCTTTGTTCAGCACAAATCTCACATGGAGTGACCGGGATTTGAACCACGGTATCCAGCAGTGAGAGGCAGACGCGTTGCCGTCTGAACCATGGAGGCTTTTATTCACATATATACACAAAATAATACACACACAACTTTTATCACAGTATCACAACTAACACTTCACTTCAAGAATACAATCAATCAATCAATCAATCAATCAATCAATCAATCAATCAATCAATCAATCAATCAATCAATCAATCAATCAATTAATTAATCAATCACGACTGATCTGCATTTAGGGCAGTTGCCCAGGTGGCAGATTCCCTATCTGAACACAAATTCCATCTGTTGCACATCGTTGGAATCTCAAAGATATTCTCTTTGCAATAGCGCTGCTGTAAGTATTTATCCTCCTTGCTTGGCCCAACTACTGGGTAGAAACAAAAGAATGACGCTAACCGCTGTTTATTTTCACTACGGGTTCCTCAATGCATGGTGTTATGTGTTCTTTGCTAAATGATTACAATGAAAGGGAATTGTATTGTGATCATGATTTATTCAGTGAAAGTGAGAGTTCAAGTGAACCTAGTGATGATGATAATGTTAATTGTGGTGAAGACGACAGTGGTATTCTCGATATCATTTTACCGACAACAGCTGGTGCTGACGGGATTTCATACTCGGATACTGCAAATACCCCCAAATTTGCATATTCTGTTCCTATCCCCAATAAACTACTATTTACTGGGCAAGCAGGTTTGAAAATATACAAGGTTTTCTGAAAATGAATATCGGAGTTTTAAGGCTCTATAGTGCTTATTACATTGAACTTACATTTGCAAATAATACATCACGTCAAAGAGAAACTCAAACAGTTTGTCCTACAAGTGTTCAATGTGAACTCCATTCGTCACACAGACATATAGAGTTGATAGCAGAGTTCACCCCACATCTCGTTCAGTGTGCCTGGAGTAATTGTTACAACAGGTGTTTCAATCCTGTCTTCTTAAAACTCTCCACACTGACATCACTGGAACTGCTAATTCACGACAAGCCCTCCGAACTGATTTCTTGGGGCTATGCGTGAAAGTCACTTTCACTTGTTCAAGACGTGCTTTTTTTGTTGGTCGTCTGGTACTCTTGCCTTTTGCAAAGACAGCCGGTGTCTTCAAACTTATAACATCTATGAATGTTATTATCACTTGGAGGATTACAATGCAACTTAATATGGAACACACATTGCACTGAGACTACAGATTCACCATCAACAGCGTTACATGCCCTCACTCCATTATGAGCACTGCACAGAGGTTTGGAATTGAATCCAGGCTTTTGGCACGCAATCTAGTATACCACCACCTCCACTACGCTGACGGCCATTATTCTGATGGTGAAAATTTTTTCTACCAATGGGACTCGAACCGGCTAACCACGGTGTCAGACTGTTGACGCTTCAAAGCCTAAACGATCACGGCCACCAGGCGGGCTAGTTCAAATTATCCTAATTGAACACTGCATTTGCGAAGTTGCACTTAAGTAGGTTCCTATTCAGCCATGGTGTACATGATGTATAGATCTATTCTGCCTTTCTCCTTGTTCTTCCCTTCCCACAACAAAACTGAAAGTGGCTGAATGAAATGGAGGAAGATCTTGCATTAGGCCCACTTTAGACTACCGGAACATGACTACTTATCATTACCTCAAAAAGTGCTTGCAATTTTTATTTGAGTCACGCCAGAAGACAGGGCTGGGCAAGTCAGAAGCAAATGTAGGAGCCAGTAAAATTACCTGCGTGCCAGACATAAAAAATAATTTGCTTACCCCTGTAATATTAACCAGTTCAATCTCTCACTTCATCTTAATCACTATCAAATCACATTCACTACTCTAGATACTTCATTTAACCTTTCCACTGCTGAGTTTTAATGACCAGGCGAACCCTTCTGGGCCGGGTTCTCTTTTAAGGAAGAAGCACTTTTACAGATACATTTTTGCTGATACTATCAACGGAATGCATATCGTCCCCTTAGCCCAATACGGGGTCGGGGATGAATAGGCTTATAGGCTTATGAATAGGAACTGTCCCAGTATTTGCTTGAGAGTGCAAAAGGGAAACTATAAAGGAGAAAAAATTCTCAGGACAGCTGACGGTGGGGTTCGAACGCACTCGCCTGTCAAATGCAGAGCTTGGCTACAATGCCGTAGCATGTTAACATGCAAGGCTACTCTGCTCGGTGATATTATTACTGAAATATAATATAAAATTGTTGATCCAAGAACTGGTATTATCAAAATCATTAACATTTAGGGAAAAAAGATTTTTCTGAGGAGGGGGTGACAATTTCGCATGAGATCCATCATTACTAGTTCGTCTCGCACTTTGTTGTAGTTCTGTATTGCCCCCTATATATTATCCATCTTCATCATCAAAATATAGCTCTTCAGAATCACTGTTTATGAGGAAACATTCACTTTCTTCATCAACAAGAGTTGAATATATACTTGAAGACTCCATGATGGCTACACGTCAGTGGGAATGATTTTCCACTCCAACGAAGCTGATTTAACACCAGATCGCTTTCAAGACATGCGAAATGGAGTGCCATATCTGCCATACAGAAATTCTTTGAGCATTTCCATGGAATTTCAAAGCATGGCACTATATCCCGTTCATGTATGAGATTGGTGGAGTACACACTGCACCAAAACGTACATATACAGGTTTGGCGGGCGAGGCACGGCGTTCATTAAAATATGTATATATTGTACCAGTAAATAGTCCGACTTTATGAATTAATATTATGGTTAGCATGAAGTAGGTCTCAGAGCAATTCTGGGTGGTTTCTAGCTAGGAGGCAGGAGGCAGGGTCCTATCTATAAGAAATTTTTTAAATAGATTGAATAATAGTTTTTTATATTCAGTTAATGCATTTCAAAGTGAACATCACCTTAGTGTTGATAGTCGCTGTCTTCAACATCGCCTTTTGATGACACGTGCTCCCAGTTCACCAGGCTGAACGGGGCTGGAACACATTCTGAAAGTAGCCAATATTACGTTGAGATAAGGCCGGAATATCCAGGTTCGTTAGATATGGGTTTGAGTCTTCAACATTCGATGTTCTGGATTATCTCCAACGTTCTCCGATGATGATGCGGTGTAATCACTCGTCACATAACTTATACGAGTGTCCAGAATTACACAGTCCCCCGACACTTTGGTTTAACAGCACTGTTTCATTTAATGTGGTTGTGATATACAGTCGAATTCACCCTTAATCTTGTAGATAGAATTTATAAGTTCACTAAAGATGAAGATGCGGATAGCATCGAGATTGGAAGAAAATAAAGCACAGTTCATGAATAGAAATAATGAAACTGAAAATTGTTCATGCACTTGGCACAGTTCGCAGTGACTTTCCACTAAATAAAGTAGCACTTGACATTGAAAGAAATGTATGACTGCTCTAGAGTTTATCAAAGACACTGCTGTCAGTCATGAAAAAACACTAAACACTTTGACGAAGAAATAAGGTTGAAATGAAAAGCACAGTTCGTTGTTAGGCGCACTTGACATTAAATAAAATATGTGACTGTTCTAGAGTTTATCAAAGACATTGCTGCCAGTCACGCACAAATAATTTACACACTGTTCATAAGAAATAATACACAATTTTGAATTGGATAAAGAACACAGTTTGAGTTTGGAGTGAAACCTTGGTGTCGTAGCACACGATTATGGTAATCACTTGCATTAATACTCTTGTGAAAGTTCGAATACTTTCATAAACACTCTAAATACCAATGAAATTATGCTGACTGAGATACTTCAAAATGTCACAGTTTATAGTATAACGTAGTAGTGTCACAATGAAATTAAATATGTTTGTACAGATGCTAAGTTTCACACGAGCTAGGTGGTAATAAACTCAGTTCTACAAGAACAAAAGTAAGTTGCATCGAGAAGTTTCTACATGCAATACCCGACTTGTCGTAATCAGAGTTCCAATACGTGCACAGATTACAAATTTAACTTGATTGATAGACTTGATTGATATATTAGGGTTCACCACATGCGCAGTTGATAAGTTCAACATGACTGTCAGTGTTTAAGTCCCACATGAAGACTTTGAATATTCAAAGGTAGACTCTGTCAGCACTTTGACGAACACTGCAGCGTGGAGAGTCAGGCAGAACACCCAACTATGACTGTCTGATCTGGGTAAAGTGAGCTCTCCTTATATTCAGTTCGGGGTTCCTACATCATCATATAACGTGATCTCTTGAGGCTGACGCGAAGCCCTCGACGGATTTCCTTGAGATTCACAATTTGGGATGTTTATGTTATCCTCCTCAGAATGAAGTATAACTCAAGTCGCTGCGATTAATATTGGAGAAGTTTTGAATTTTTGTCAATGGAGTGTTCGCGAAGGTGTGATGTTCATATCCAGAATATACCAGGCCATGCAGGCTACATGTGGTGTCAGGCGGGTAGACTATATTGTCCCTGCAGCTACTTCACACACACATCTATTGGCACCTCGCCTGTTCGCTCCTCCAAACGTAAATAAACCAAATTCACTCTGAACGTCTTGCGTGATGATGAAGTATAATTAATGGCCAAAAAATACAGCATGTACAGGTCGTAACGGGTACAATATATATATAGGTTTAGCGTTGAATGGGTTAATGGGCCAAATGTACTAAGACCAGAGCAGTTATTACATAGTAGTCCAGCACCCAAGGAAAATAGTGAATAAAATCTGGTGCCAAGAGCGGCAAAAGCAAAGGTTTAAGTTATCGATGTAATGGTTAAAGGCGATCATGAGATGTAGGGCTATCGGATGCTCATACTGATTCGAGTCAATGTTCAGGTGTTACCACCGCTTAAGACTGTTTCTAAACCTAATAATCTCTGTAATTATATACGCTGGAGGGATGACAACAACAACAACAAAAATAAATTACCTTAGGAACAAATTTTATCATGGAGTTATTTTAAATGCCTCCAAATTAATGTTTTATGCGTTTTTCTTCAGAATGGAGTTTAGCAGTTACAATTCGAAAATGTTAGCTGCCTATACATTTCTTTCCGGCACCATGACGTGCGAGCACCTGGGATTTCTCTAGCCCTGCCATAAGATATAATGTTTTGGTTATTTTTAAAATGTATTTAAGTTGTTGAACCTCTCAAGTCTGCCAGCTCAATTCTCTTCTGATAAAGTGTCCTTTTTGCTTACAGTTAAAATGAAAGATGATGAAGCGGAGTTATCAGCAACCGCAGAAGCAAAGCAAGAGCCTCCAGTACCGGTCGAGCCTGAAGATGTTCATAAAGCGGGTGCGAAGGATCCAGTGGCACAGGTGGAGTCAAAGGAACTAGTGGAGCCAGCCGAGTCTAAGAACGCAGCACTGGACCAACAGGTTACGGAGCCAGAGAAGAAGGAGGAGGCAAAGCTCGTGGACCAAGATGCCATTCACAAAGAGGATGAGGAGTTGGCCGAAGCAGAGAACAGGGCAGAAAATGATGCCGAGGAGAAAGACACTGAACTTCTGCGTAAACTCGAGGAGCACGAAGAGCAACAAATAAAATATCTTCAAGAGCAGAAACAGATTTTTCAAGCGCTGCAAGAGCACAAGAAGGAGATAGAAAGAACTAAGAACCTCACAGTAGAACAAGTTAACAAAGTCGTTGGCGGCGATGGTGCAAAGGAAGTCGGTGTTCCTGAACAAGTAGTCCTGGCCAAGGATAGTCAGCAGAAAATTGTTGTCCAGAGAAAGCTAATGTTCCAGCCATGAACAATCCAAATATTGACCAGATAAAAGTTTTTACCACAGATACAATTAAACTTCCTGAACAGACAGTCCTAACCAAGACCAGTTCAAACATCCAACAAAATGAATTTATCCCAGAAAAACTTAAAATTCCTGAACAGAGATTCGCAGTCGAAGACAAACCTAGTATCTTACAAAATGAAGTTACCCCAGGAAGACCTAAAAATCCAGAACAGAGATTCCCAGCCGAAGAAAATCCAAATATGTCACAAAACAGTTATCCCAGACAAAGTTAAAATTCCAGAACAGAGGTTCCCAGTCAAGAACATTCCAAGTATCATTCAACAGCAGATAGCTCATATTGCTGAACAAGATGGCTTGGTCAAAGATGGTGTGAATATTGCGCAGCAGAAAGTTATCCCGGAGAAAATCCACTTTCCAGTGCAGGAGACAAAAGTTCAAAAGGACGCTCTTCAGAATGTTGCTGGGAATGCAGTGGGGAACATGAAGGCAAACGGTCTTAAAACAAATCTTGTTTACAGTGAGGGAGCTTATCACAAGCAGGACTCGATAATGAAGTCGCCAAGGTGAAGGCGGGGAAACCAGGTGAGCAGTCTAATGCCACATTACATTTGTCCCTACAGGTAAGACTCATAATCATATTTCCTTATTCAGTTTGATATCTGTATTCATGTAACATAAAAACTTTCCACACTGTCCGGCTCCATGGCTAAATGGTTAGCGTGCTGGCCTTTGGTCACTCACGTCCTGGGTTCGATTCCCGGCAGCGTTGGGTATTTAACCTTAATTGGTTAATGTCGCTGGCACGGGGGCTGGGTGTATGTGTCGTCTTCATCATCATTTCATCCTCATCACAATGCACAGGTCGCCTCCGGGCGTCTAATCAAAAGACCTGCATCTAGCGAGCCGAACTTCTCCTTGGACACTCCCGGCACTAAAAGCCATACGCCTTTTCATTTCAAACACACAACAATTTCAATATAAATTATGCACTGTAAACAAACCTGTAAAAATAAACACTATTATACAAAGAATGATATGTTTCATTCTACAAATTCTATCAAATCACTTAAAAGATCCATATATATGTACAATATTGTTTACGTTGCTTAAACTTGTCAATGATAGAGAGTTAGGTGATAATATGGACAAGTAATAACAGATAATGAATTTATAAGTCACAAATGAAAGATAAGTTCCACCTAATCAATACTATTTTATTGTCACATGTAGGACCGGTTTCGACCTCTCAAAAGGTCATCCTCAACTACACTAGAATTGCATTTACATATTATGCGTCATATTGAGAACTAATGACATACTCTAGAATTCAATGATTTTAAAGTGGTTATACCCATGCTGAGAATTCAATATTATACAATTACAAAAATTGATTGCTCTTATTACACTCAATGTACATATGTAAGAAACTAATATGAGTTCGTCTTTTCTTTAATGGGATGAGTATGTCGGAGTATTTTTAACATAGGCATTTGCCTAGTCAGTTTAATTGATCTCCAATCTTTTGAGTATTTAGTCCTGTATGAAATGAACTTAGTTGAACAATTGTAAAATAATCAGTATTATAGTCGTTTTAACAATAATTTACTCTAAATGTAGAGATATACATGTTGATAGTTCAATAAAACAAATGACTAGCCAAAATAAAAAATTAGTAAATATAGTTTAACGTGCTTGACTGCACTGTTGATTGTCTAATGCGGCAGGTAATAGTGTTTCTTGCATTGTACTGTTTGTGTTATATTAGAATAATAAGAAGTAGGCACATAAACAAACAATTAAACACATTAAAACGATAAAAGTCACAATACAAATTAGTGGACATGGTTTAACTTAATTAAAATGTTGACTGTCTAAAGCGGCAGATAATAGTAGTTCTTGCATTTTTGCAATGCGTATTATGTTAGAATTATGTGAAATAGCTCATAAGCAAATCTCTTGTTATGTTATTATTTGCTTTACGTCGCACCGACACAGATAGGTCTTATGGCGACGATGGGGCAGGAAGGGCTAGGAGTGGGAAGGAAGCGGCCGTGGCCTTAATTAAGGTACAGCCCCAGCATTTGCCTGGTGTGAAAATGGGAAACCACGGAAAACCATCTTCAGGGCTGCCGACAGTGGGGTTCGAACCCACGATCTCCCGAATACTGGATACTGGCCGCACTTAAGCGACTGCAGCTATCGAGCTCGGTAGCAAAACTCTTAAACACATTAAAACATTAAAATCACTGCAATTTGCGTTGGATGTAAACTTCAGTTGACAGACATGAACATGTCAACGCTATTAAGTATAATCATTTCTCTGCAATAGGACAGCATATGCATGATTACAAACATAATTTTACAGATATAGATAATGATTTGAAAATATTAAATACAAATCCGAAAGGCCCTTTGCTTAATATATACGAGGAGTTATACATAACATTTGATCAATATACTAATTCCAATTATAATATCAATGAACTGAGAAAACCAACATTTTATTTAATAAAATTATCCCAATTGTAAAGAATGATTACATCAAATTAGTTAACAAACAGCGTCATATGCAAGCCATAGCGCAGACAGCGGACACGCCCGGCTCTGCCCATACACACAACAAGGCTTCCCACACACACCCCTCCAACCCCTCCTCAACAGCCGACAACATTATCAGAAGTACAAGGTACAATACGCGACAGACAGCCAAACAGCAAACATCTCAACCACCCCACAGCAGTAAGTAAATTTTCATAGAACTCACACTAGTATTCAACTTTTATTTCAATCAGAATTTCTAATTCAATCATTTCGACTTGCAGAGGCATAATATGTTAAATGCAATTCTAGTATAGCCGAGGATGACCTTTTGAGAGGTCGAAACCGGTCCTACATGTGACAGTAAAATAGTATTGATTAGGTGGAAAGTTTCTTTCATTTATGACTTATGGTGACTATCAATACAGAATAAAAAATGAAATTTATCAATCAAGATAATGAATTTACAAGTATTAACACATTCTCTAGACTGCTGATGCTAAGTCCGTTGTCACCAAACACTGTTTAAGGACTCTGGTCATGGAGAGGCAAATGGAAAGTTTTGGGCATAGCATACTGTTGGCGGAGAGGGGAGGGGAAGCAGGGGAGTAATGAGTGGAACATTGTGGGTTCTTCCTATTGGATGTTATAATCTAAAATACTGTACTGTGGAGTCAGGATGGGGAAATAGGGGTGGAGCAAGTGTAGCATTCTGGAACCTCCCTTCATCACTGGAAGGGAAGAGAAGGTTATTATGTATTTTATGTAATATGGATGAATGCAAGTTAATGATTTTAGGTAAATAAAGTATGGAATTGAAATAGGGAGTATCTGTTAGATGTTAATATTATGATAAACCACACTCTAAAGGCTGTTAAGCGTTAATTTCAAGAGTAAATGTTGCCCAAATGTTATGTAGGTAGAGAAAAGAGGGGGCAATTTTTAAAGTATTTATGGTCATTTAGGTTGGTTACATCAGCTTTTTTGTGATGTAAATTTTGATTGCTTCCTTTATATTCAAAGATTCAAGTATGGCTTCATTATTAACAAACTTTGTATTCATCATCATTTAGCATACTTTCGTGCCATTGGGAGGGTGTATATTGCCCCCTATTTCCTGCGTAGTCTCAGCTGGTGAGCGAGAGTCCCAGAGGTGAACCGTTCGTTAACTGGTGTCACTAATTTTTAAGGGCAGTTAATAGGACAAGGACTGACGACAATGGAAAAACAAACAATTTAAAAATAAGGTTTGATATTTATTGCTAATAGCACTCCTTTAAACAAAAATTTAACAAAATTTTACAAACAAAAACTTGAGGTTGTTATGCATTTTCTTCTCATAAGACAGTTTTATACAATTCTGACTCTCTTGTCCTTCCACATTGAAGCATGAATTACACTGAAATGTAAATAAAATTTAAAATTAGCCTCCATCTGGCTTGAAGAAAACAAAATTGTTGAGGGTGAACCTCATCTTAACTTCTTTGAACAGTGAACTTAATAGAAACTGGCTATTGCGATAGCATAATTTCAACTCAGGAAAATAGAACATTTCTCTTAGTGAAAAAATCTTTGAATGATAATAGTGTTGTGAATATCTCAAGATAATGCTGAAATATACACATCATAATTTCATCTTAATTATGGATAGATTCCACTGATATTGAAAAAATTCCCAACAAAAAATTTGAATAAATTACATTCTCAAGAATATTTTAATTAATGTAATTTCAAACAATTATGTTGATTTAAAACTTCACAAGTGTAATTATGACCTTAAAAAAGCATTCTTTCCATGAAAATCCTGCAAAATGTGATTGAAATTAATTTGTGACATTTATAAATTAACGTTACACAACACAATGGAAAATTTTACAATATTTAAAAAGAAAAGATAAAATTTGTTTATGCGAGGTTGAAATGGATCGGGCCTATTCATTTTTAACAGCACATCAATGTAGAACTTTACTTAAATACACTATAAAATTCAGTAAACATAATTAATTTCTACAAAATAAACCAGCACAAACAACGCCGGAATAACCTGAGCCCACCATGGTGAACACGTCGTTAGGTTAAAACCACATTTGAATAAATCACAAGAAAAAATATACCTAACTACTGCATTCACTCCACATTCACACATGTGATACAAGAATTTTACCTATATTATTTAAAAATGAATTCTAGAATTTAATTTTAGGTTATGATTTTTATCATAATCCTATCAATGGAATAGTCAGATGACAGTATTTGGTAAATTGTTACATCCGACATTCAGTTACATGTGACTGAATATTGACAATCACTTTTAAAAGAAAATAGCAGGATTAATACAATGTCGATCACATACAAATTCAGCAATATAATACTCAGAAGAACTTCCTCTTCTTCTTAAGACGCTGTCTCCAAGCTGGGGTTGGCAATCAATGGAACTAGCTCTGATCTTGACAGCACAGAATGGAATGCCACTTCAGTAGTATGGCAGTGCCATGTTTGAAAGACTTTCAGCCACGAATTTCATCTTTTCCCAGCAGATCTCTTCCCCTGTATCTTTCCTTCAATAATAAGCTGTAATAACTGATATCTCTCACCTCTCATGATATGGCCTAGGTATTCTGTTTCCTCTGTTTTATGGTCAGCAGTAGTTCTTTTTGCTTTTTCATCTGACTAAGGTCCTCAACATTTGAGATTTTCATTACCCAAGATATCCGCAAGAGACTGAGATACAGGTACATTTCAAAGGCATCAATACGTTTTTCTATAACTGGAATCAGAGTCCAGCATTCACATCCATATAGGAGAACTGGTCAACAATTATCATGCACATCATTAAGGTTAAACGTCAATGTCACCAGACACATGGTCAATGAGTCATGTTAAATTGTTATTATTGCCAAATGTCATCAATATCAATTAACACGTGCTCAAAATTTGCAGAATGCATTGTAACCCAATACACATGCTTCTCCAAAAAATCCACAAATTAATCCCACAGGGTCACCGTATTCCAGGCTCATACTGCAATTCCTCAACAGAGCACACATTAAATATCTCGCAAGAACAGCAAATATTATTTATCACTTTATTTCAACTGGGCCTTAAAAATTTTTTTTTTTTTTTTTGCTAGGGGCTTTACGTCGCACCGACACATATAGGTCTTTTGGCGACGATGGGATAGGAAAGGCCTAGGAGTTGGAAGGAAGCGGCCGTGGCCTTAATTAAGGTACAGCCCCAGCATTTGCCTGGTGTGAAAATGGGAAACCACGGAAAACCATTTTCAGGGCTGCCGATAGTGGGATTCAAACCTACTATCTCCCGGATGCAAAAATTATTATTATTATTATTATTATTATTATTATTATTATTATTATTATTATTATTATTATTATTATTATTATTATTATTATTATTATTATTATCATTAGTGGTGATTTATAGTCCTAACACAAATCTGAATTTAACACTGAATTCGATGAAACTATCCTGCATAAATCCACAGTAATGCATAAGATGAACTGCACACCGAAGTACGTCATATAAGACACAACGTAAATTTGTCCCACACGAGTTCATAAATGTAGAATTGTTTAATTAAATTATATTTTATCCAAGAGGTCCATTACTTTTAAACATTATGTTTGAACAGCAAACTACACTAAAAGAATCCAAATAACATTCACGCTCAATGTAACAACACTAACGACACCAGAAGAATGAAGTATGAAAATATTGAAAAATTGCGCTGATCTGATATAAATAATAATAGAAATGAAGAGGCACATACTACTTCTACATAGATGGACAGTAATAATATTGCAAAAGTTTACTTAAATTTGTGATAAGACACGATCTCTTTCCAAGTGGCTGAATCTGCTCACCTGTTGCAGGTGGTGCTGGTCGCTTTCTCCCTCATGTTAGAATGTGCCTACATTTAGCACAACATGATGACAGCAAAGTCCATTTTCGTAGGTGAATTATTTGCTCCTCTTGAAGATAGGCGTAGATGGTTATTGTGAATTGTAGAGGTCCTCTTCTTTCTTGAAGTTCTGATGGTGGCTGAAACTGACACAAACAGCTTTATAAAGTTTATCAAGTATGACCACGTCGAATAAATAGCTTGATGAACACACTTAACTTGAAGCTCACCAAAATCTGCAGCAATACAGAATCACAATTAAAGAGAGATTGTATGCATTTTTCTCAAGCTTATATTCCCTCGGCTGTGGAGGTGTGGCGCTTTCCTGACACACATAATTGTTTGTCTTGATGTTCTGTGATAGGCTGTAATTCTTTCCAGAAATGACTGGGCTCCGATTGAGTTTTGACATGCGCAAGTACATGCAGAAGCAACCTTGAAAAATTCCTGGCTTGTCACGTGACTACCATATGTTTATTGATCGTCAGGCTGGAATAATCAATAGTCTGCACACTCCCCAAAACTGGTCAAACCACCTCTCTCAATGAGAACACACCCATTCACAAATAAAACATCACACTGCACTCCCAATGAAATAATGTTGTTAGCCATTAAGAACGCATAATATTCTTCTTCTTTTGCTACCGCATTTCCCACACATGTGGGGTCGCGGTTGCGAACTGCGTCGCACATGTGGATTTAGCTCTGTTTTACGGCTGGATGACCTTCCTGCCTCCAACCCTATAGGGAGGGATGAAATTACAATTGAGTGTTTCTGTGGTGGTTGGTAGTGTAGTGTGTAGTGTGAATATCAAGAAGAGAGTGTTGGGATGGACACAAATATCCAGTCCCCAAGCCAGAAGAATTAATCAGAAGAGATTAAAATCCCCGACCCGGCCGGGAATCAAACCCGGGACCCTCTGAACTGAAGGCCAGTACACTGACCATTCAGCCAACGAGTCGGACTTTAAGAACACGTAATAAAAATGCTTATTATGAGCCAAACTTGAAGGGTACAATATAGCACATAAGATTCTCCATCGTTTCCTCTCATCCCACCAGCTTTGTTTGAGTCTTCTCCTCTCTTTACCCTTTTCAACCATCTTGTCTCTCAGTCTTCCACTCATCTACTTGCTGCCAACTCCAATCTAGTGCACTCTTCTTGGTATATGTACCTGACCTGCCCGAACTTGTCCCTATTCTCTTTTGTAGTTTAGTTTATTGCCTTTCTTACATGGCAAGGCTCAGACTATGAAGCCTGCTATTATGCCAAACTATAACATGCAACACCATTATTCAGTTTATAGAATAATGTAAATGCATAGGAACGTCAGTAAATACCTGCAATTTTGCTCTAATCATCTTCAGGTTGGCTCTAAATCATTGTATGCTCACCAGCTGTTGGATGGTGTAGACGGCTGCACCACACTCTATTTGCACCATGGAAGAGCAGCATTCCGTAATTTTTTTTTTTGTGGTCTGAGGATGTACCAGGAGCAGAAAATCATAGAAGACATTCAGCACAATACAGGAACAATGTTTTGCTACAGCGAAGTGATTACCAGTGGAATGAAGAGTTCAAGAGGGATTGCAGAAGCGTGAAGGATGAAGAAAGATACGGGCGTCCATCTGCAGACATAACTCAAGCCAATATTGAACCAGTGTGTGATATGATCCTGAATAACAGATGAGTGACTGTTCTATGAACTTCCACTCCTGGTACATCCTCAGACCACAAAATACTTATTACGGAACACTGTTCTTTCTTGATGCAAACAGAGTGTGCTGCGGTCATTTTTACGTCGCAACAGCGCAAGCTGTACTGATCTGATAACGCTGAAACCTACCACAGATGTAGACAATGGTGTCACCTAGTGGCTAGTGAACACACAACGCCATATAGCCAACCTAAGACAATCAGAGCAGAATTGCAGACTCTTTTTGACCTGTCTTCGCAGTATACATGTTGTCGTTGTCGTTGGCAGTTTCTCGCCTGCAGTTCTGTAACCCTTAGTCTACACAATGAAGGTGGATCTGATGGCTTATCAGAACAATTCTTGCATAAAACATGCAGCCAAACATATTGTATCCAATGGAAGGTGGGGAACATGGCAGTGTTTGATGTAGCTTCTTTCTCTGGTGAGTTTCCTCTTCCTGTCTTTGACGTTCCTGCTCAAACTGTGCAACTGCAGCTGAGATGGTAGCATGCCAGCGAGGGCGATCCAATGTGAGAGTATGCCAAGTATTTGGGTTTATATCTACTTTTCTCATAAGTTGGTCTTCATATCGCTTCAGAGGAGCACCACGAGTCCTTTTGCCAGTGCTGATAACTAATAACTAAATATTAGGTTTTTATTATGTTAGTGAGATCTACTTTCTACAGATATGAGTTCCACATTAAACACTTCCTTTTAAATAGCCTTGGATTTCCTTTGCCACTAATTTCGGCTGGGACTGAATTCCAGGAACGTATGGTAGAGATATAAATGAGTTGTTGTACGAGTTACTATGATTAATGGGAATGGACAAGAGGACTCGTGTGGATGACCTTAAGGGAGCTCTATCAGAAGGGGACATGTACCGTATTTAAAGTCCATTTTGCTTGTTTGCAGTACACTGTGGAGAAGGAAAACAGCGTGCTATTTACGTTGTTTGGTCAATCTTACCCATGACAGTTGAGAGAGGAAAGTGCTAATATGTGTTTAGACTGGGATATTTAATATGAATTGAGCACAAGCATTGTAGGCTCGCTGTAGTTGATATGAAAGTGTTTTGCTCATACTATCATAAACTACATCTCTGAAGTCAAATATTGGGAATATTAGACTCTGAACTAATAGTTTCCTTCTGTTTCTTAGAAGGAAGACTCTCATCCTTTTTGCAGAATGTAATGAATAGGTTCCTTTTGGGGATCTTTGACGAATCTTTGTGACATTGTTCCGACCAACTTAAATATTTATTGAACATTACTCCAAGGTTCTTTACACGATCACAATGTTTTTGGGATTCCAGTGGGTATAGATGTGTTTTGTATTTTAACATGTGATTTATAAGTACCAATTGTTATGACCTGTGATTTTGATGGGTTCACTTTCACCATGTCTGCTAGTTCACTCTTTAACATTTGCTAGGTCTTCGTTTAACTTAGTGATTGACTTGTTTAAGTCATTAGGCTTTGTGTGAATGTATAATTGGATTTTATCTGCATAGGTGATATTTACAGTTGGTCAACATCTCACATAAGTCGTTCATGTACAATGAGAACAGAAGAGACAACAATACTCCACCCTGTGCCAAGCCCGCCTTAGTGGTTTGCAATGAAGATGTATCGTTTCCCACTGATACACACTACTGATGACCACTAAGATAGACAAAAGAGTGACTGAATGGGTGGCTATTTTTCTAGAAAATAGAACTCGCAGAATTAGAGTACGCAAAGCTTTATCTGGCCCAGTAACAATTAACAGGGGAATTCCTCAAGGCAGTATTTTTGGACCTTTATGTCTTCTTATATATATATATATGTATAAAATATACGAGTTAAAAAGTGCAATAAGCGGGCGAGTTGGCTGTGCATTAGGGGTGTGCAGCTGTGATCTTGCATCCAGGAGATAGTGGATTTGAGCCCCACTGTCAGCAGCTCTGAAGATGTATTTTCGTGGTTTCCCATTTTCAAATCGGACAAATACTGGGTCTATACCTTAAATAAGGCCACAGCTGCTTCCTTCCCACTCCTAAGCTTTTCCCATCCCATCATCACCATCAGACCTATCTGTGTCGGTGTGACGTAAAACTAATTGTAAAAATATATATATAATCAGAGACAAGGCTTTTTGAGGGTGCTGTTGTTTTGTCTACAGTAATAAATAACTTACAAGATTGTGAGCAACTACAAAATGACCTTGATAATTTTGTGAGATAGACAGTAGGCAATGGTATGATGATAAACGGCTTAAAAGTCAGGTTACGAGTCTCCAAATAGGAAAATTTCTCCCAGTTTTAATTACTGCATTGATGGGGAGAAGGTTCCTTTAAGTACATACGTTTTAATATAAGGAAAGATCTTCATTGAGGTAATCACGTAAATGGGGTTCTAAATAAAGGGTACACATACTTGCCCATGGTTAAAAGGGCATTTAGGGGTTGTAGTAAAGATTCTGGCATAGGGATGTGGTGACTCCATCGCCCAGTGGGTAACCACTGCAGTCAGCCTCCTGAGTATTGGCGGGTAAACCATTAACCTTACTGACATGAGGCAATGCATGTCAGGCACTGACCAGCTAGTCCATAACAAAATATTAACACAAAGATCCATGATAGGCCTAGCAAGCTAGTGGTAGTGTATTAACATCGCTTTCAGCAATCAAGCGAGCCTCGGATCGAATGTAAAACCAATACCAAAAGTGACAAAGCCTTTGTGCAGATATGTCAGGTATGACGGCCAAAATGGCTCTGATGATAGACAAATCTATTCATAGAAAAATAAAAGAATTGGGACTATTAACATAGCATCCTTAGAAGAGGATGCAGGAATTCAAGAAATCACATGAATAATGATGGAAAGAAACATAACGATAATGGGACTAAGGGAAATAAGAAAGAAGAAAAAGGGTGTGGTAATAAGGTGCTGGAGAGGGGATATAAAATGTGTTGGTCAGGAAGAGACAAAAGAAAAATTGGTGTTGCAATAATAGTGGCTAAAGAACTGGCCAACAAAGTACTCAATGTGGGTTATGTTTGTAACAGAATAATTAAAGTTCAGTTGACGATGGAAGGAAATATCCTTGACAAAATCCAGGATTATGCTCCTCAAATAGGTTGTGAAATAGGTGAAAAGGAAGAGTTCATCACTAAACTAGAGGATGCTGTAACATCGAACAAGTCTGTGATTATAGGAGACTATACGAGACTTCAATGCTAGAGTTGGGAATGATAGAGGAGGATATGAAACAGTTATAGGAAGCCACGGAAAAGATCACAGAATGATGAAGAGGAGATGTTATTAGATATGTGTCTGAGAAATACTATATAATTCCGAATAAGACCCATACCCTAAATTTGAGATGGCAAAATAAAGAAAAAATAAAAAATCATGTAACATACCTATTTAATCTTCTTCGAATATACCACAAATATAAATTCAGGTGGCTTACAATTAATAAAATCTTTACAAAAATCTTTTTTTGCTAGGGGCTTTGCGTCGCGCCGACACAGATAGGTCTTATGGCGCCGATGGGATAGGAATGGCCTAGGAGTTGGAAGGAAGCGGCCGTGGCCTTAATTAAGGTACAGCCCCAGCATTTGCCTGGTGTGAAAATGGGAAACCACAGAAAACCATTTTCAGGGCTGCCGATAGTGGGATTCGAACCTACTATCTCCCGGATGCAAGCTCACAGCCGCGCGCCTCTATGCGCACGGCTAACTCGCCCGGTACAAAAAATCTTAAATAGAATCGGCCCAATACTCAGATCATTCACAATTCACTGTCATCATCTGAAGTTTCACCATAGGAACTTGGCATCTTTCCACAAATAGCCATCCTCACTAACGTCCACTGAATTTGAAATTCCACATTTCTTAAAGTTCTTGGACACTAGATTATTGGGAATGCGCACCCATGCGGTCTTGATCCAGCTGCATATTAGTCCCACTCCAGGCCTCTTCACTCGTCCGGTTGGTGTTAGCCCGAGATCAACATCAGGCATCCATTTGGTGTACAACTGTTCCATTGCAGTTGTGAAAGGCCAGTTCATGCACACATCCAACACCTGTAGAATAGAAGTGAGTCCTCCTGGAATTATTGCAATATCAGTTTTTCCTTTCGTCATATCATTTACGGCATCAGTTGTATGTCCTGGGTAACTGTCCAACACAAGCATGTTTCGTTTTTGAAACAAAGCTCCCGGGCGACGTTGCCAAACACACTTCACCCAGTCCTCAACTAACACGCTGTCCATACAGCCGGACTCATGTGTTCTAACAATAACACTGGACAGCAAGTTTCCTTTTGGAAGTGTTTTCCTTTTCAGAACCACGTGTGGAGGGAGTTTGGTTCCATCCGCTAATACACACAACATTACCGTGCATCGTTGCTTTTCTTTACCACCTGTTCTGATGGTTACACTTTTAGAACCCTTCGTATCCACTGTACTTTCCAACGGCATTTCAAAATAGACAGGTGTCTGGAAGACATTCCCAATTTGCGACAGCGAATAAGAATTCTGCTTCCTTAAACGAATGATGTGACGCTGAAAGGCTGTCAATTTTTTTCATACGCCTCGGGGAGACTTTGTGAAATATACTCGGAATGCACAATCCCTTTCTCTGATAAAAGTTTTGGATCCATCCATGGCTTCCAGTAAAACCCTGTGTTTTGAGTTCTTTTGAGATCTCTAGTGCTTTCAGTTGACACATTTCACTAGAAATACCATATCCTAACTCACGTTTTCTATCACAAATTTGTGGAGTTGTTCTTCAATTTCCGGATACACTGTGTTCTGCCCACGGAACACTCTGCGATTGATGTTACTTTTTAGAAGTTTTTCCTTCTTCTGCCCATCACGAATACATGATTCATCAATATCGTGCTTTCTGCCAACAGCATGATTTCCTTATATTTCAGCTTCGCTTACAACTTTAAGTTTCTCACACACAGTAAATGACCGCTGATGCCGTTTTGAATCCATCACTTACTATTAAAACAGCACTTTCACGGGACAGAACGTGAGCGGGGTAGACTTCCATAACCAAGAGTTTCAACTTTCGCAAAGTAGGGTATCCCGCGAGATCACTTATTCATGCACCCAGCATGCCAGCAACACTTGTGAAATAAATGACGATCAAGCATCCGCAGCAGCGGCTTTCATATTTACTCTATATTTAACCATATTCTTTGATTTACTGTATTTCTTTACCTTACATGTCACTGTAACCTTATTGGGAAAAAATCGATCTTGTTTTATAGAACACAAATAAAACACGATACGACCTGAATGCCCGTTTACATACGGTATATTGAGTACGGTAATCATATTCAAATCTATTTCAATACTCCATGTAAACGTAGTAAATATTTACGAGACTGAACGGCTTGAATACAACCCGCACCGAAGATTTAGAACCAATATTTTGGGGAAAAATTAGGGTGGTATACGGCATTATGCGGTAAATGGATCATTGGTAATGGACGGTATAAAAAAGAGATAATCACAAGTTGTTTTTTTTTAGCTAGTTGTTTTACTTCGCACCGATAAAGATAGGTGCTACGGCGATGGTGGGAAAGGAAAGGGCTAGGAGTGGGAAGGAAGCGGCCGTGGCCTTAATTAAGGTACAGCCCCAGCATTTGCCTGTGGGAAAATGGGAAACCACGGAAAACCATTTTCAGGGCTGCCGACAGTGGGGTTCAAACCTACTATCTCCCGAATACTGGATACTGGCCGCACTTAAGCGACTGCAGCTATAGAGCTCGGTAATCACAAGTTTACCAGATACAGTTGGAACTTACAACAGAAATCCATAATTGATTATATAATAATAACTGATGAAATCAGAAGTTGCTTGACAGATGTGAAGGTGATACCAAGCATTAATCTTGATGGTGACCACAGACTATTGGTGGCGACATTGTTGAAATTCAGAAGGGGTAAATATTGGGGGAAAAACAGGCAAAAATCAAATGCTGGAAACTAAAAGATAGAGAAATCCAAGAGATATATAGAGAAAAGTTTAATACTCAACTTCCTAAAGATGAGAGGAAGAATTTTGACGAAGAATGGAAAATGTTCAAAGAGGCTGTAGTCAAAGCAGCAGAAGAAACCTGTGGAAGGACATCAACAAATGTCAGACACAAAGAAACTCCATGGTGGAATGAGAGAATTGCAGATGCAGTCAAGAAGAAGAATAATGCATGGAGAGAATGGTTCAGAAACAGAATGGAACATAATAGAGACAAATGGAAACGACTAAGCGGAGCAGCAAGGAAAATGATAGCACTGGCTAAAAAGATGTCCTGGGAAAAATTTACAAAGGAGATAGAAGAGAATGACAAGAAAATATTATACCACATATTAGGTAACAGAAGGAAGCAAAAAGAAAATACATCAAATGTCATCAACAAAGATGGAAAACCTGTGTGGAAAGAATAAGTTTTGAAAGTATGGAAAGAATACTTTCAAAATCTATATGAAGGACAAAATGAAACAAATGAGCCCAAGGAAATAGATGAAGATAAAATAAATATCACCATTACAGTGGAAGGGATGAATAAATGATCCAATGAAATAGGAAGAGAAGATCTACAAATGTTGGATGTAGAAAAAGCTGTATAAGAAATGAAAAATGGACAAGCTCCTGGAATACATGACATCACAGTAGAAATGATTAAAGCTGCAGGACCTATTGGAATGCAGTGGCTGTATAGAATAATGAAGATCGTATGGACTGATTTAGAGAATCCTGATGATTGGACAAGGGCAATTATTGTACCTATTTTTAAAAAAGGTAATAAGGCACTTTGTGAGAACTACAGAGGAATAGCTTCACTGTGTCACAAAAAATCAAGAACAAGACAGATTCAAAATTAGGAGAACAACAACAAAGATTTAAGTCTGGAAGATCAACTATTGATGCCATATTTACAGCTAGACAAGTAGTAGAAAAGAAATGGGAATTTGGGAAAGACATCGCACTTGCATTCAGAGATATACAAAAGGCTTATGACATGGTTAGAAGAGAAGAGGTATGGTAAGGGATTAATAGAATGGAATTGTCAAGAGAAATGCAATTCAGAAATAGAAACATGTATAACAAATGTCTGAACTGTGTTATAATAGATGGCAAAAATATCAGAATGGTTTAGAAGAGACAGAGAAGTTTGACAAAGAAGTATACTTTCACCAGTGCTCTTTAATATAGTGATGGGCAACATTATGAGGAAAGTTTGCCTAGGGTCAACAGCAAATGATATGAAAGTCATAGCATATGCAGATGATGTAATGATACAGGAAGAAAATGAACAAAAATGGGAAGAACAATTAAATACCTGGCAGAGGACAATTGAAGAAGCAGGCATGGACGTAAGTTTAACAAAAAGTGATATAATGAAAATCAGTAGAGAAAGAAAAAAAGAAAGATGTTAGGTGTAAAGGAAAAATTCTTAAAGAATAAATGCTGTTAAATACGTAGAAAGTAAGAAAACTGGGAAAGGAAATATCAAGGAAGGAATTTTTGAGAGGATAGGAAATTGCTCAAAATGTTATTACTGTGTATCAGACATAATTAGAAATCGGAAAGTACCTTTCAAAGCAAACGTCATGATATATAAATCGTATTATTTGCCAATATTGACCTATAGAGCAGAATGTTGGACTTGAACAAAAAACGATCTGAGTAAATTACAAGTGACAGAGATGCGCTTTCTGCAAGGGATCGTGGGTAAAACAAGGAGGGACAAGATAAGAAATGAAACCATACAAAGCACGCTACAGATCAACCCTCTGAAAGAAACTATGGAGGGAGAAGTAGGCTGAAATGTCAAAAGAATGGGACAAGAAAGATCACTAAGAGCTCTGGAATGGACACAATCTGGAAGAAGACCAATTGGAAGAACACAAACAAGATGGAGGTATCAGGTGGAGGATGACGTCAATTATAGAGGACTACAGTGGCAGACAGTGATGAAAGATAAAATGTGGGAAAAAAGAGAAGATTGGAAGAGGCTCTGTGAACATCCTGCATAAGCAGAAACATATGAAGAAGAAGACGAGGAGGAAGAAGAAGAAGAGTAAGTATTTAAAGCAGAGGGCATATAAGTCTCTGGTAAGACCCCAACTAAAGTTTGGTTCCAGTGTATGGGACTCTCACCAGGATTAATTGATTCAAGAACTGGAAAAAATCTGAAGAAAAACAACTCGATTTATTCTGGGAGATTTCCGACAAAAGAGTAGTGTTACTAAAATGTTGAACTGGGAAGACTTGGGAGAAAGATGATGAGATGTTTGACTTTGTGGTATGTTCCAATCTGTCAGTGGAGAGAAGGCGTGGAATCAAATTAGTAGACAAAAAGTTTGAGTGGTCTCTTTAAAAGTAAGAAAGATCACAATATGAAGATCAAGTTGGAAATCACTGGGTAAGTTGGCTATGCGGTTAGGGGCGCACGGCTGTGAGCTAGCATCCGGGAGATAGTGGGTTTGAATCCCACTGTCGGCAGCCCTGAAGATGGTTTTCTGTTATTTCCCATTTTCACACCGTTTCCTTCCAACTACTAAGCCTTTCCTGTCCCATCGTTGCGATAAGACCTATTTGTGTCAGTGTAATGTAAAGCCACTAGCAAAAACAAAAAAAAAAATTAGTTGTAATTCAAGAGGACAAATTGAGGCAAATATTATTTTATAGGAAGAGGAGTTAGGGATTGTATAATTTACGAAGGGTGATGTTCAATAAATTTCCAATTTCTTTGCAATCATTTAAGAAAAGGCACGGAAAACAACAGATAGGGAATCTGCCACCTGGTCGACTGCCCTAAATGCAGATCAGTGGTGATTGATTGATTCAAAAAGAATTGTACCCAGGATGAAGTGCTGTAAGAAAACTTCAGCCTCTTGAGTTTAGTGAGTAATATATCTCTGTCTACACAGTCGTCCTCGCTTCGTATTTTCCCTCACCTTCTTTGTTTTCTTATAGACCGTATTCAAAAATCAAAATCAAAAATCAAAATCTCTCTATTTGCAAATGAGGTGTCTACCTCGGTGGCAAATGGTACACTAAAATACATTATTGTCAAGCACTAAATATTAAATTAACAAGAGAAGAAAATTTTCCTATAATACAATATTATACAATTTACGCTAACAATGTTTTCTATTAAACACACAGCTCATCCTTAATAAATTGATATTGTTTACAAAATTCTACTTATAATATCTCCTGTACTACTTACAAATATAGTCAACTGATATACAGTATGTGGAATTACTTCAAATGATACTATACAACTGGTATAAGATTAATATTTACATTGCATTTATTAATTTACTTTCTTTTTTTTTTAGCCATTCTGGATCCTAAGTAGCATAACGACCTGCTGCGTCTTAACCAGAGCCCCTTTTGCCACCACTTCTTCTGCCACTGCTTCTCAAGAATCTCACTTCACTCACCTGCACTCTGTAGGTTAATTCTGTTCTCCTTTATCCGTGTATTATCCCATGTCATATAGAGGTGGTGGTGTCAGCAACAGCTTTTGTTTTAAGTGGAAACACAATTTGGTAATCATCCTCTCTGAACAAAATACATGGAAATAAAAATAAAATAAAATCTTTTATTCAATAGGGAATTTGAAAATGAATTAAAAGTTTTCTTATTGAGCTGAAACGGTCACTAAAGGATCAAAAGGGAGCGTAAATTCTTTGAGTAACAGAACGCTTGAAATGTATATACTCATGATAATTTGACTCGCATGCATAAAGGGAATGAAGAGATCAGCAATATTCTTGTCATGGGCTAGTGAGAGTTCGAGTGACTTCTGCAGATTGAAAGAAATCGGCTTCATTTCCGGTACCAAATCTTAATTTTACATTAAATCCACCTGTTTGTTACTATATACTTGCTTTAAGCAAATTAATTATTTGTAACAGGTTTCATTCCTAGGAACGTCTTCAACTACATAACGTTGCTTTTGCATGTTATATATCTCATTCCATATTGACGGTTATCATTTTACAAATAAAAGGAATTTATAAGATTCTCCTTTTCAATACAAAACAAACCATCTGTTAGATGGGACAATGTCTATACATGTTTCAGCCTAATCTCAAGGCCATCTTCATCAAGGCCATTACATTACATAAACAAATTAAAAATATTGATAAAGTAAAATACCAATGATCATGATTGTTAAAGTAAAAGACATATTGAAGTAAAAAATCTCTTTTCTGAAAGGCCATTTTGATTGACAGTAAAACTTGCTGATTCTTTAAAATGAAACCTTGTGTTGTACAACGTAGTGATACCGTCAATATTGTGGTTAATAAGTATGCAACATCTGTAATGGAAACAAAGAGAGTATGAGTGGATGAAAACAAATCAAAATAGTCTGTGCAAATAAGGCTCAGTCGGCTTACTTATTAAAAAGCTGTCGTCTCAATTGGTACGACCTTGTCAGTCTCAAGTCACATTGACACTAAGCTTGTGTTTAGCTTTCAGTGTGTCTGTGCTGGTATGGAGAAGAGGGGGAGGGGGGACAAACGAGGAGGGGTAAGGTAAGGTACGGGAGGGGGATATTGAGGGAAGGGCGGGTCTTGTTCTGGAATGTCAGAAGTGAAACTCATTTTTATTCATAATTTGCTGACTGATGAGAGGGACAAAGGTTTCCAATAATATATTTCTCTTCTCGTTAATTTCATTTCGGTTTTGTGAGGAATTGTTTTATTGGTCAATATCGATATAAATATTCTCCAATATATTGAGTAATGGGACCTTTCTGTTCATAATGTAAGATCTTTAAATCCTGGTCAATTGTTGTGTATTTATGATTTTTCTCCCTACCACGTTCCCTTATGTCTGCGTAGCGGTTATACTTCAAGGCGTAACGATGTTCAGTGTATCTTATATTGAAACTACAGCCTGTTTGTCCTACGCATGTTGAAAACCAAGACTGGCACTTTAATTTGTATATCCCCAAGTTTGTGAATTTGTTGTTGCCATTGATGGTATGAGAATTAAAATATATTTGGGCATTGGTGTGTATGGTCTTGAAAGCTATTTTTAAATAGCGAGGAAACGATACCAAAGGTGAACGATTGCATGCCTATAATCGCTCGTGACAACGGATGCGTCAGTTGTAGGGCTCTTACTGTAACCGAAGGATAATACACAGTTTAATATAGGAATTTTAAAGGGACAGCAAAAATTGTCATTATAACGGGGCTCTCGTTAATTGCTTTACTCGCTATAGTGGACTTCTTTCCTAAAATAAGTGGGGAGGGTTGAGTTGGGCAGTGAAATGTGAAGGGAAGATGGATCTACTTATGTTCTAAACTACCTTAATACAATTTTCTGTTCACTTAAATGGATGTTAAATATTCGTTAGTATACAGCACTCTTGTTTAAATATGATGTGTATGTTTTTCTCAGTTGTTCATGTTAAAAATGTTTTTGAAAAGCACCATTTCGCGTTGATGTTACGTCTTAATTTAAAAACTGTTCTCTTCAGCTGCTTTTATTTCCTGATGTGCGTATTGTCAATTGGTTTAGCTTGGTGAAAAAGGGTCTCTTAAATTTTTAAAAATTAAGAAATCCTCTGAAGCTGACTGCTGTCTTATTGATATTATGAAAAATAACATAGCCACACAGATGCACACGAGATGCTGTCAGTTGGTAGAGTTCATTTTATTCACATGAAAATGAAAACCCACAACCTGTTTTTCAGTCATTGACCGTATCAGGGATGTAATGAATGAAGCAGATATAGGCTATTAGTACGATGGGGTCGCCACTCCCAAAGTGATTTTAATTAATGAATGATAGATGCTATGAAGTGAGAATGGAGAGTGTTGCCTGAATGAAAGATGACCTGGAGAAAAACCTGTCCCGCCTCTGCTTAGTCCAGCACAAGTCTCACATGTAGTGACCGGGATTTGAACCACGGTATCCAGTGGTGAGAGGCCGACACATTGCCATCTAAGCCATGGAGGCTTTTATTCACATATATACACAAAATAATACACACATAACCTTAATCACAGTATCACAACAAACACTTCACTTCAAGAATATAATCAATCAATCAATCAATCAATCAATCAATCAATCAATCAATCAATCAATCAATCAATCAATCAATCAATCAATCAATCAATCAATCAATCAATCAAACAAACAATCAATCAATCAATCAATCAATCAATCAATCAATCAATCAATCACTACTGATCTGCACTTAGGGCAGTCGCCCAGGTGGCAGATTCCCTACCTGAACACAAATTCCATCTGTTGCATATTGTTGGAATCTCAAAGATGTTCTCTTTTCAATAGCGCTGCTCTAACTATTTATCCTCCTTGCTTGGCCCAACTACTGGGTAGAAACAAAAGGATGACGCTAACCGCTGTTTGTTTTCACTATGGGTTCCTCATTGCACGGTGTTTTGTATTCTTTGCTAAATGATTACAATGAAAGGGAATTGTATTGTGATCATGATTTATTCAGTGAAAGTGAGAGTTCAAGTGAACCTAGTGATGTTGAAAATATTAATTGTGGTGAAGACAGCAATGGTATTCTCGATATTGTTTTACCGACAACAGTTGGTGTTGACGGGACTTCACACTCGGATACTGTAAATAACCCCAAATTTGCAAATTCTGTTCCTATCCCCGATAAACTACTATTTACTGGGCAAGCAGGTTTGATAATATACAAGGTTTTCTGAAAATGAACATTGGAGTTTTAAGGCTCTATAGTGCTTATTACATTGAACTTACATTTGCAAATAATACATCAAGTGAAAGAGAAACTCAAACAGTTTGTCCTACAAGTGTTCAATGTGAACACCATTCGTCACACAGCACATATAGAGTTGATCGCAGAGTTCACCCCACATCTCGTTCAGTGTGTCTGGAGTAATTGTTACAACAGGTGTTTCAATCCTGTCTTCTTAAAACTCTCCACACTGACATCACTGGAACTGCTAATTCACGACAAGCCCTCCAAACTGATTTCTGGGGGCTACGCTTGAAAGACACTTTCACTTGTTCAAGATGTGCTTTTTTTTGTTGGTCTTCTGGTACTCTTGCCTTTGCAAAGACAGCCGGTGTCTTCAAACTTATAACATCTATGGATGTTATTATCACTTGGACGATTACAATGGAACTTAATATGGAGCGCACATTGCACTGAGACTACAGATTCAACATCAACAGCGCCACATGCCCTCACTCCATTATGAACACTGTGCAGAGGTTTGGAATTGAATCCAGGCTTTTGGCACGCAATCTAGTATACCATCACCTTCACTATGCTGACGGCCATCATCAATGGGACTCGAACCGGCTAAACACGGTGTCAGACCATTGACGCTTCAAAGCCTAAACGATCATGGCCACCAGGCGGGCTAGTTCAAATTATCCTAATTGAACACTGCAATTTCGAAGTTGCACTTAAGTAGGTTCCTATTCAACCATGGTGTACATGATGTGTAGATCTATTCTGCCTTTCTCCTTGTTCTTCCCTTCCAACAACAAAACTGAAAGTGGATGAATGAAGTGGAGTAATATCTTGCATTAGGCTCACTTTAGACTACCGGAACACGACTACTTATCATTACCTCAAAAAAATTTTTTGAGTCACATGCCAGAAGAGAGGGCACGACATGTCAGAAGCGAATGTAGGAGCCAGTAAAATTTCTTGCGTGCCAGACATAAAAAAATAATTTGCTTACCCCTGTAATATTAACCAGTTCAATCTCTCACTTCATCTTAATCACTATCAAATCACATTCACTACTCTAGATACTTCATTTAACCTTTCCACTGCTAAGTTTTAATGACCAGGCGAACCCTTCTGGGCCGGGTTCTTTTTAAGGAAGAAACACTTTTACAGATACATTTTTACTGATACTATTAACTGAATGCATATCGTCCCCTTTGCCCAATACGGGGTCGGGGATGAAGTGACATTATTTTTTTTAAACATATTTTTATGGCCAGATGCCCTTCCTGATGTCGAGAAGAGGATGAATATGAAATGAAGTATGGTGAATGAAACTGGGTGTGGCTTATGAATAGGAACTGTCCCGGTATTTGCTTGGGAGTGCAAAAGGGAAACTATAAAAAAAATTCTCTTGACATCTGACGGAGGGGTTCGAACGCACACACCTGTCAAATGCAGAGCTTGTCTCCAATGCTGTAGCATGTTAACACACAAGGCTACTCTACTCGGTGATATTATTACAGAAATCTAATATAAAATTGTTGATCCGAGAACTGGTATTATCAAAATCATTAACATTTAGGCAGAAAAGAATTTTTCTGATGACGGGGTGACAATTTCGCAAGAGATTCAACATTACTACTTCGTCTGGCACTTTGTTGTAGTTCTGTATCACCCCCTATATATTATCCATCTTCATCATCACTGTTTACGAATCACTGTTTATGAGGAAACATTCACTTTCTTCATCAACAAGAGTTGAATATATACTTGAAGACTCCATGATGGCTACACGTTAGTGGGAAAGATTTTCCACTCCAACGAAGCTCAATTAACACCAGATCACTTTCAAAACATGTGAAATGGAGTGGTATATCTGCCATACAGAACTTCATTAAGCATTTCCATGGAATTTCAAAGCATGACACTATATCCCATTCATGTATGTAATCGGCGGAATACATACTGCACCAAAACGTATATATACAGATTTGGTGGGAGAGGCACGGCGTTCATTAACATATATATATTGTACCAGTAAAATAGTCTGACTTTATGAATTAATATTAAAGTTAGCACGAAGTAGGTCTCAGGGCAATTCTGGGTGGTTTCTAGCTAGGGCTAGATAATCGTGGTAGTTAGAGGTGAAAGAAGGTGTGGGCTGGAATAGGTCTCAACTACAAAATCAACGTTAATTTAAAACTTTAACAAAGTTTATATTTTCTTTTCCAAATCAACAAATAACAGAGTATAACAGGTACCAAGTAGCAGATGAACAAATTAACAAATTACAGTTCGTTACAAGATTTGGGCTTCAAGCCCCAAGTTTAATTTCTGAGCACTCAGCTCACAACCACAACTGCTAAAGGGCAGAAAACCCCTAAGTACAAGGAGCACTTGCTCCTAATTACAATGTTAAGGAAAAGAGCAGACCCGCTCTCAATTTTACAAGCCTATCGAAGGCTACAACAAACTTCACTTCTATCTGCCCTTGAGGCACACAAGGAAACAGGGGTAATTAATACCCAACCTACGGGGCCTTCACATGAAGAAAACAAAACATCAGGTTAAGTTACTGGCCCAAAGTACAGAAGGGATTGGAGGCGTGAACTTGCACTCCTAAATACACTTTTTAAACCTAAGTGGGTAATTAATACCCAACCTATGGGGCCTTCGCATGAAGAAAACAAAACATCAAGTTAAGTTACTGGCCCAAAGTACAGAAGGGATTGGAGGCGTGAACTTGCACTCCTAAATACACTTTTAAAACCTAAGTGGCTCTAGGCCGAAACACAGGGGCTAATCCCAAGCTAAGGAGGTGACCCGTATGAGAAACTTTAATATTTTAAGGAAGAGAAGAAACGGTTATGAAAACGTAGTCACCTCAAATTCCAAATGAAGGGGAGTTCGAGAGGGTAAAGCACTCTCTATCCCCATTTTACAGTAAAAGAAATTTATAGAGTTTACATAGACAGAAAAGAAATTACATTTTAAAAGGGTAGGTTACATACTAAAGGTTTCGAACCCTCCCCGAGAGTTAAACTGCTGAGCTAGCAAGAAATGAAGATGTTAACAGGCCACTACCTTGTAGAATAACTGCTGCTTGAAGAAAGAGGTGCTTCGCGCCCCTGCTACATTTCCATACACACACTTAGATGTTACTGAAGTGGCCCCGAGACAAGAAAATCAGCAGTTTTTATACCCTCGTGGAACATTCGTGACCTTTCAGGAATGAGTAGACACACCCTTTCGCTTTTATTGGATAGCTTAGTGCAACATATCTATGTCGAAGAAGACGTACATGATTGGCTGGAAATAAATTAAAGAAATTTGGGATTGGCAAAATTCAAAACAAGCGGAAAGAAATGATAACTGTTGCCAACCCACAAACCACAGAACAAAATTTCGTAAAAACAAAACTTAGGAATACAATATTTCTTCAGGAGAGTACATTCCTTTACACCAGAGTGCGTTATCATAGTTTTTGGTAGAGACATCTGTTAGAGAATGTCCCAACTTCTTGATACCGGGCAAACAAACACAAATCGAAATAGACACAGTTCAGAACACTTCAAAATTGCCAAATTTACAGTAGTGACATCTTCCGAGAAACCGTTGAGTTAATACCGTTTGTTAAAGTTCAGGCTTTCTCCTGTAGAGGAGTTTCAACTGGCGCAATATTTGAACAAGCGGCGTGGAGATGTACCGCCCGATACACTGTTGATGGTCGTTCTCTTCAACATCGCTTTTTGATGACCCATGATCCCAGTTCACCAGGCTATACGGGGCTGGAACACGTTCTGGAAGTTGTCAATATTACGTTGAGATAAGGCCGGAACATACAGGTTAGTTAGATATGGGTTGGAGTCTCGAACTTTCGACGTTCCGGACGATCTCCGACATTCTCTGACGATGGTGCGGGATAATCACTCGTCACATAACTTATACGGGTGTCCAGAATTACACAGTCCCCCGACACTTTAGTTTAACAGCACTGTTTCATTTAATATGGTTGGGATATACAGTCGAATTCACTCTTAATCTTGTAGATAGAATTTATAAGTCCACTAAAGATGTAGATGCAGGTAGTATTGAGATTGGAAGAAAATAAAGCACAGTTCATGAATAGAAATACTGAAACTGAAAATTGTTCACGGACTTGGCACAGTTTGTGGAGATTTTCCACTAAATAAAGTAGCACTTGACATTGAAAGAAATGTATGACTGCTCTAGAGTTTATCAAAGACACTGCTGTCAGTCATCAAACAACACTAAACACTTTGACGAAGAAATAAGGTTGAAATGAAAAATACAGTTTGCTATTAGGTGCACTTAACATTAAATAAAATATGTGACTGTTCGAGAGTTTATCAAAGACACTGCTGTCAGTCACGGACAAATAATTTACACACTGTTCACAAGACATAATACACCATTTTGAATTGGATAAAGAACACAGTTTGAGTTTGGAGTGAAACCTTGGTGGGTAGCACACGATTATGGTAATCACTTGCATTAACACTCTTGTGAAAGTTCGAACACACTAAATCCCAATGATATTATGCTGACTGAGATACTTCAAAATGTCACAGTATATACCAGGCCATGCAGGCTACACGTGGTGTCAGGCGGATAGTCTCTATTGTCCCTGCAGCTACGTCACACACACAGCTGTCGGCGGCTCGCCTATACACTCCTCCAAATGTAAACAAACCACATTCACTCTGAACGTACTGCGTGATGATGAAGTATAATTAATAGCCAAAAAATACGGCATATAAAGGTCGTAACCGGTACAATATACCAGGTGGTACAGCTGCCCCTATTTTTTCCCGAATATATGCAACCACCTAGGACGTAAATGCCTCTTAGTCCCATCTTGCGCAACACCTTACAGCAATGTTATGTGCAGTTAACCCGATGTAGACTTCTCCGCACAATGGAAAAATGGTACAAGAGGCAGTAAGTGAGGTCCATCTCAAATACACTGTACCATTTTATGTAGAGCGGTGTCCAATACTCTACTAATTTTTACGAAATGTTACTATACTGTACAAACCATAAACATGCCTATAGCTGTCGGTAGAGAATTGCGCACCTGATTGGTCCAAGAGGCCATTTTCTTTTGATAGAAAGGGCGGTCATGGTATCATAGAAAACGTGATAGGGTTAGACCAATTACAGACATGTCAATGCACCACCATTTTGTACAGTCTCATCACATCGAAATTGATAGAAACGTGTTTTGCACTGTAGCTTATAATCTGTGGCACACAAATGCTGTACAGCAGATGTGATAGCTTACGCCATGTAATTACTACTGTTAGAGCGATCAAAAAAGGCATAAAACGGGACCATAAGGCTGTAACTCATCAGTAACTTGTCGAAGCGGGAACTTCCGCTCTCCTCGTGAATACAGAGTTACAAGGATGGCGCTTGTACGTTGCAAATAGCTGTGCGGAATTACGTATGGAAGACATACCTCGATAGGTTACTTGAAGCAGGAAGGGTTCCAACCATTCTTGAGTCATGCATTTTTTAATGTCATTTCGTATTCGCCTAGGCATCGTTTACGAAGACCTTTCTGAAGTCTCCGATATTCTTCTACGGAAGTTATAATAAACAGGTATCATAAATATCGCCACATACGCACCGATTGTGAATACCACCTGAAACATAACGCTGACTCATTCAACCAAGTAACACGTAGAAAATTGTTGCAACTATCTGGGCGTAAGAGAGACGCGATTCTTTAGTTCACTGTGGTGTTTGCACATTCGAGTTCAGAACTTTTAACATCAACGATCAGTATCGAAGCGATAGCGTAGGTAATTCCATTAGTACAGAGCTACGAGACCAATTCTTTGTCACCTGCAGTGGCTACATGGCACCAATCGCAGCGAGCATACGATATGTTAGCAGGCATTTAGAGTTCGAATCTAGTTACGAGCTTTTCAAATTTATTTTTATATTATACTTGTAAGGCCATTCGTAATAAATATTTAACATTCTTAAGTCTCAAAAGTAATTTGCCACCTTTACAAAGAAAGCATACATACGAAAGGAATAATAACATGCGACTTCCATATGGCAAACGACTACAGGGAATGAAGCGCAGTGCACGTGTTGTCAACATTCTGACCCACCCATTCAACCAAGCAACTGCGCACGTTCGACTCGAAGACCAACTAACAGCCGTCTACACTTCATACGTAGGGCACATGAAACAGCATATCGTAATCCTAGCAGCAACGTGTGAGCACGTACCGTACGGTTAGCACGAAAGCAAACATTATGTATTCACGGGATGATTATGTGAATATGGTACTACTTTATGGAGAAGCAAGGCAAAATGCACGGGAAGCCAGACGCTTGTATCAAGAACGATTTCCTGGACGAAGGCTGCCAACTGCAGATACATTTCGACGTGTTGAAAGACGGTTGCGTGCAACGGGGTCATTTCATACATTACCCCCCCGTTCGGGATGCTCCAGTGACGTCTGGAAATAACGACGAAGCTGTTCAAAATGCAATTGCATACAACCCGCACACAAGCTCACGGGCCATAGGAAATGAACTGAACATCAGTCATGTATCTGTACTGTGAATATTGCACCGCCATAAATTCCACCCTTTCCATCAACAGCTGCGCCAGGAACTTCACGGAGATGACTTTCCAAAACGGATAGAATTTTTGCAATGGATATTACAAAGAGTTGAAGCTGATGCGAATTTCTTAATGGACATTCTCTTTAGTGATGAATCCAGATTTAACAACAACGGAACTGTTAATCATCACAACTTCCATTACTGGAGCATTGAAAATCCTCACTGGATCAGGGGAGCTCGATTTCAGGTACAATGGGGCATCAACGTGTGGTGCGGGATACTAGGTGACAAGATAATTGGACCATATTTCTTCGAAGGAAACCTCACGGGACGACACTATCTGGAGTTTCTTCGTGAGTACCTCCCACTCTTATTGGAGGATGTGCCCCTTATGACACGGTTACGGATGTGGTTCCAGCAGGATGGAGCTCCCCCACACTGGTCGTTGGCAGTACGGAACCACTTGCATAGGACATATCCTGGACGATGGATTGGACGAGGGGGTCCGGTCACATGGCCGGTTAGATCACCTGACCTTACTCCACTCGACTTTTTCAACTGGGGTTATTTAAAGGAAAGAGTCTATGAGCAGGAGCCTGAGAGACCGAATCATTTACGGCGGCTCATCACGGAAGCCTGCAGGCAGATTCCACCACATATGTTGCAGCAAGCAAGAATTTCTCTCCTCCACCGTGCTCAGATGTGCATTAACGAAGCAGGTGGTCATTTTGAACATTTGCTTCATTAATCGAATGGCCATGCATAAGCCCATCGCACCACTGTCCGTACAATCTCACTTTACTGCAAATAGCTCTTTTAAGAACTCCTTAAAAAACAAACATAGCTGAGTACCTGCAATATGAGAACTGATCATGATTTAGATTTGTCGTCAACAACACGACTCTCACGAACATCAACAACACAATAAAAATATTCGTCGTACACAGGACTCGAACTGCCTACTAACGAACACCGGTACTGTCCTCTAACTTTTAGCAAGCTCGGCTATCACGGGTTGCTGCTTACGCTGTTGTGTTGCTGCTACTTCTAGTCATTCACCAATAATATTCTCTGTACAGGACGTTTCTGCGACACATAATTTTCACGATTCTTTACCATCAATCGGTATTTTATCATTAATGCTGATTTGCTTGACACGAATAAACGAATTATGGAAAGCGTTGTAAGAGCAGACATTGTAGTGAGTAGTCAAGGTCAATATTTTTAGGTTCGACTATAATCTGCGGGTTGCATAAAACTGCGTGAATAGGGGCAGCTGTACCACCCGGTATATATGGGTTTGGCATTGAATGGGTTAATTGGCCCAAATGTACTAAGACCAGAGCAGTTGTTATTACATAGTAGTCCAGCACCCGAGGAAAATAGTGAATAAAATCTGGTACCAAGACCGGCAAAAAATAGAGGTTTCAGTTGTCGATGTAATGGTTAAGAGCAATTACGAGATATAGGCCTATCGGATGCTCATATTGATTCAAGTCAATGTTCAGGTGTTACCACCGCTTATAACCATTTCTAAACCTAATAATCTCTGTAATTATATACGCTGGAGAGACGACAACAACAACAATAAAAATAAATTACCTTAGGAACAAATTTTATTATGGAGTTATTTTAAATGCCACCAAATTAATGTTTTATGCATTGCTATTTTCGGAGTAGAAATACATTCCAAAAATATTGTTTTTCTTCAGACTGGAGTTTAGCAGTTACAATTTTAAAATGTTAGGTGCCTATACATTTCTTTCCGGCACCATGACAACCGAGCACCTGGGATTTCTCCAGCCCTGCCATAAGATATAATGTTTTGGTTATTTTTAAAATGTATTGAAGTTGTTGAACCTTTCAAGTCAGCCTGCTCAATTCTCTTCTGATAAAGTGTCCTTTTTGCTTACAGTTAAAACGAAAGATGATGCAACTGCACAAGCAAGGCAAGAGCCTCCAGTACAGGTCAAGCCTCAAGATGTTCCTAAAGAGGTCGCGAAGGATCCTGTGGCAAAGGCGGAGTCGAAGGAACTAGTGGCGCCAGCCGAGTCTAAGAGCACAGCACCGGACCTACAGGTTCCGGATCCAGAGAAGAAGGAGGAGGTAAAGCTTGTGGACCAAGACGCCATTCGCAAAGAGGATGTGGAGTTGGCTGAAGCAGAGAAGAGGGCAGAGAATGACGCCGAGAAGTAAGACGCTGAAATTCTGCGTAAACTCGAGGAGCATGAAGAGCAATAAATAAAATTGCTTCAAGAGCAGAAACAGATCCTTCAAGTGCTGCATGAGCACAAGAAGATGATAGATAGATAGGAGCAAGAAACTCACAGTAGAACAAGATAACAAAGTCGTCGGCGGCGATGGTGCAAAGGAAGTCGGTGTTCCTGAACAAGTAGTCCTGGCCAAGGATAGTCAGCAGAAAATTGTTGTCCCAGAGAAAGCTAATGTTCCAGCCGTGAACAGTCCAAATATTGACCAGATAAAAGTTGTTACCCCAGATAAAATTAAACTTCCTGAACAGAGATTCCTAACCAAGAACAGTCCAAACATCCAACAAAATTAAGTTATCCCAGAAAAACTTAAAATTCCTGAACAGAGATTCCCAGTCGAAGACAAACCCAGTATCTTACAAAATGAAGTTACCCCAGGAAAACCTAAAATTCCAAAGCAGAGTTTGCCAGCTGAAAGCAATCCAAATAATTTACAAAGTGAAGTTATCCCAAGAAAACCTAAAAATCCAGAATAGAGATTCCCAGCAAAGACAATCTAAATATGTCACAAAACAAAGTTGTCCCAGATAAAGTTAAAATACCAGAACAGAGATTCGCAGTCGAGAACATTCCAAGTATCATTCAACAGCAGAAAACTTATATTGCTGAACAAGATGGCTTGGTCAAAGAAGGTGTGAATATTGCATGGCAGAAAGTTATCCCGGAGAAAATCCACTTTCCAGTGCAGGAGACAAAGGCTCAGAAGGACGCTCTTCAGAATGTTGCTGGGAATGCAGTGGGGAACATGGAGGCAAATGGTCTTGAAACAAATCTTGTTGACAGTGAGATAGCTTATCACAAGCAGGACATGTCTCAACTCACCAAAGTGAAGGAGGGGAAACCAGGTGAGCAGTCTAATGCCACATTACATTTGTCCCTACAGCTAAGACTCATAATCATATTTCCTTATTCAGATTGATCTCTGTATTCAAGTAACATAAAAACTTTCCACTCTGACTGGCTCCATCAAATCAAAAGACCTGCATCTGGCGAGCCGAACTTGTCCTTGGACACTCCCGGCACTAAAAGCTATACACCATTTCATTTTTTTCCTCTCTGCCAAACACACAACAATTTCAATATAAATAATATACTATAAACAAACCTGTAAAAATACGCACTATTATACAAAGAATGATATGTTTCATTCTACAAAAACATTCTCAGATTCTATCAAATATATATATATATATGTACAATATTGTTTACGTTGCTTAAACTTGTCAATGATAGAGAGTTAGGTGATAATATGGACAAGTAATAACAGATAATGAATTTACAAGTATTAACACATTTGCTAGACTGCTGATGCTAAGTCCGTTGTCACCAAACACTATTTCAGGACTGTGGTCATGGGGAGGCAAATGGAAAGTTTTGGGCATAGCATACTGTTGGCAGAGAGGGTGGGAAAGCAGGGGAGTAACAAGTGGAACATTGTGGGTTCTTCCTAGAAGATGTTATAATCTAGCATACTGTACTGTGGAGTCAGGAGAGGGAAATAGGGGTGGAGCAAGTGTAGCATTCTGGAAAGTCCCTTCATCACTGGAAGGGAAGAGAAGGTTATTATGTATTTTATGTAATATGGATGAATGCAAGTTAATGATTTTATGTAAATAAAGTATGGAATTGAAATAGAGAGTATCTGTTAGATGTTAATATTATGATGAACCCTACTCTAAAGGCTGTTAAGTGCTAATTTCAAGAGTAAGTGTTGTCCAGATATTATGTAGGTAGAGCGAAGAGGGGGCAATTTTTAAAGTATGTATGGTCATTTATGTTGGTTACGTCAGCTTTTTTTGTGATGTAAATTTTGATTGCTTCCTTTATATTCAAAGATTCAAGTATGGCTTCATTATTTACAAACTTTGTATTCTTCATCATTTAGCATACTTTCATGCCATTGGGAGGGTGTATATTGCCCCCTATTTCTGGGGTAGTCTCAGCTAGTGAACTAGAGTCCCAGAGGTGGACCGTTCGTATACTGGCGTCACTAATTTTTAAGGGCAGTTAATAGGACAAGGACTGACGACAATTGAAAAACATACAGTCTAAAAATAAGGTTTGACATTTATTGCTAATAGCACACCTTTGAACAAAAATTTAACTAAATTTTACAAACAAAATCTTGAGGTCATTATGCATTTTCTTCTCATAAGACAGTTTTATACAGTTCTGACTCTCTGGCCCTTCCACATTGAAGCCTGAATTACACTGAAATGTAAATAAAATTCAAAATTAGCCTCCATCTGGCTTGAGGAAAACAAAATTGTTGAGGGCAAACCTCATCTTAACTTCATTGAACCGTGAACTTAATAGAAACTAGCTGTTGCTATAGCATATTTTCAACTCAGGAAAATAGAACATTTTTCTCAGTGATAAAATCTTTGACTGATAACAGCGTTGTTAAAATCTCACAAAATTTAATTATGGATAGATTCCACTGATATTGAAAAAGCTCCTAACAAAAAATTCTCGAGAATACTTTAATTAATGTAATTTCAAACAATTATGTTGATTTAAAACTTCACAAGTGTAATTATGACCTAAAAAAAGCATTCTTTCCATGAAAATCCTGCAAAATGTGATTGAAATTAATTTGTGACATTTATAAATTAATGTTACTATGGAAAATTTTACAATATTTAAAAATATTATAAACTTTGTTTATGCGAGGTTGAAATAGATCGGACCTCTTCGTTTTTAAATAGCACATCAATGTAGAACTTTACTTAAATCTATACTAATATTATAAAGAGGAAAAATTTGTTTGTTTGTAACGAATAGACTCAAAAACTACTGAACTGATTTTAAAAATTACTTCACCTATAGAAAGCTACATTGTGAGTGAGTAACATGGGCTGTATTTTATTTTCAAAACAATTCGAGGTGGGGCAATGGGGGGGGGAGAGAGATGTACAAATAATAGGCTAATTTAGGCAAAATATCGAATTTTTCGCATAAGGACGAGACAAAGCTCAATTTAATCCTCTTGGCGCAAAGAACAAAACTCGGTAAGCCCTATGGGCCCGAAAACCATGTTTTAAGGCCCTAAAACCTACCGTTCTGGAAATATTGGCACCACTCTACCCCTGCTCTAGAAATCGGATAAAGTAATGAACTGGCGTAACCATGGCAACATCAGCTCCAGGATTCTACAGCAGTGAAATTATCTACAACTAGCAAATGTACCCGTGCTTCGCTACGGTATTCTACATTGTATACGGATATTGAAGTAAATTACTGCACATGAAGTGAATAAGATTTTTAAATTGGGTGTGTCTTGGCTTTATCTGAGAAACAGCATTGGGAATTCCACAGACGTTGTTTCCAATGAAAGTGTGATTTGCGGGATTGTAATGATAATGGCAAGTCCACTTGTCTACTGCAATTCACAAAGAAGTTGGTAATATTCATTTAACGCCAGGTCCCATTGCCTAGTGCGAGGCCAAAATCGATTTGGGGAGGTTTCATTACAATGGTAGATCCCATTTCCTACTTTCAGATAGATTACAGTTGAGGAACTTTTAATATATTTGCAAGGACCTTCCTTACTGCCAGTCAAAAGTGAGTTGTGTTCTTATGATTATAATGGCAGACGCATTTCTCTAATTCCAGTCAGCTTACTGCCAGTCACACCGATTTGGTGAGTTTCCATTATAATAGCAGGTCACTATGCCTAACGTCAGTCACATTTTACATGGGTAAATTTGCTTATAATGGAAGACAATCTTGCCTACTGATAAAAAGGATCGGGTAAAAGAGTTTTGAAAAAAATTCACGCTCCCTTGTCTTCTGCTAGTCGAACTGAGAAGCGATATATGCATTAAAATAGTGCACAGGACATGGAGGACGACCCCATTCTTACTGCCTGTCAAAGTCGATGTGTGGAGGAGTGAATACAATAGCAGACGCCCTCGTTCTGACAGTCACTAATGATTTGCAAAGTATTTAATAACAATGGCAGACAAACCCTTTCTAGATCGCTACAAATCGACGTCAATGAAAGAATATAGTCGTCATACGGAAGTATATGGATGTTTACCTTCATTTACAGAATAACTGCTGCTAAACAGTACACCAAATCGAAAAGAGGATTGTACGATAAGACGCACTTTCTGGCCACATTTAGCGATATAAATAGGTGGTCCTATGATATGCTATAATTTCACCAAATTTCAATTTTCTACCTCATCTGGCAGGTGTCATTTTGGATAAATTATACGGCTGCGTTCTTATGCTGAGCCCAAAATTTGAGGCCCCCAGCGTGCCCCCTTGAGGGAATTTTGAGAATTTTCAATTTTTCTAGGGATCCTGGGGTCATCAGCTTCTCCCGTACCAAGTTTTAAATTGCTGAGATTTCTGGAAGTGCCTCATTAATTCACGTCTTTTTTCATTTTTGAATATTTATATATACATCGCTCCAGACCGACTTGCTTTTATATATATATAGATAAATCACAAGAAATTAACATGTTACAGGCATGAAAATTGATAATTGGAATCCCCTTTAAAAATAAAAGAACACAAATATTTGTTTTCAGAAAATCCACTTAAGGGGGGGGGGGGTGAGAGAAAGTGAGGAAGAAATTGAATTATTTATATGAGGATACATATATCTCAAGAAATGAAGATTGGTACTTGGAATCTCCTTTAAAAATGAACACACTCTTTTTGGAAAATCCACTTAAGGGGGTGAAAAGAATAAAAAAGCGGGTGAATTTTTAAAAATGAGTATCTTCTTCTTCTTTTGCTTTACCCACACCTGTGAGGTTGCGGGTGCGAACTCTGTCGCACATGTGGATTAAACCCAGTTTTACGGCTGGATGCCCTTCCTGACGGCAACCGTATGTGTAGGGATGTAATCTATACTTCTATACTAATATTATAAAGAGGAAAAATTTGTATATTTGTTTGTAACAGATAGACTCAAACACTGCTGAACCGATTTTAATAATTACTTCACCTATAGAAAGCTACATTGTTAGTGAGTAACATGGGCTGTATTTTATTTTCAAAACAATTCAAGGGGGGCGATGGGGGGAGATATAAAAATATTAAAATAATAGGCTAATATAGGCAAAATCGAATTTGTTGTACAAGGACGAGACAAAGCTCACTTTAAGCCCCTTGACGCAAAGAACAAAACTTGGAAAACCATGTTTTAAGGCCCTAAAACCAAAAGTTATGGAGATATTGGAACCACACTACCCCTGCTCTAGGAATCGGATAAAGAAACGAACGGCCGTTTGCAATGTCAGCTCCAGGATTCTACAGCAACGAGATTATCCATGTACGTTTGGGCATAGCTACCAACCAAAATTGATACACATATGACTTACTATCTGAAAAAAATAAACTGTTGTGTAAAATGCTCATAACAATCCTTTGGGCGGGGATGGAAAGGGAGTGAAGTATAAAAGCAATAGCCCCGGAGATCTCCGTAGTACAGTGACCAGCGGTTGCCGACCAGCCTCCATTTTTACGTACTGGCTTAGGTTTCGGAATTTTGCGGAGTCGGTGACCTATAATCTAAACTATTTTCTATCAAATAATGGAGTAGTAGGATCACTGATGTTATTTGTGCCGATATTTTGGTCCACTCTTACGATCATTATAACCATGAAAACAACCTATATACTGTACACAGTTGTCAGTTGACTTGAAAAAATTTCTCAACATTTATACTCAAATTCATTATATGGTGTGCGACATGAGTGACAAGCCCTGAGAATTATAATTCTCGATAATTATAGTAGTTTCTTTTATGCATTGCGTATTTCCTTGATCATTTGTAATAGTTACAAAATGTCGGATCAACCAAATACATTCAATAATATTTATATTTGTGGTACTATCTGGCGAAAGTATACTTACACTAAACCAGCAGCTTTGTGAAGTGAGCAGGTATATCTGGGTAGGAATGAAGGAAAAACATGGTAGCAAAATATCTTAGAGGTCGACGCTAATTAGGAACTAATATTTAGAGGCCCCCATGAAGAAAAGATGAAGAAGATACACTTTAATTCCAAACATGACAAATATTTTCTACGTACTTAAGTAAATACACCAGTGATATAAATATCTAATGAAGTCAGTCACAGCGATAGTATGAGTAACTAAAGCCAGTTTCTGTTAACCCATATGGAGAACGGGTACTTCTGCCAGTACACTATAAAATTCACTAAATATAATTAATTTCCACAAAATAAACTAGCACAAACCATGCCAGAATAACCTGAGCCCACCATGGTGAACACGTGGTTAGGTTAAAACCACATTTGAATAAATCACAAGAAAAAAAATATTCATAACTACTGCATTCACTCCACATTCACACATATGATACAAGAATTTTACTTATATTATTTAAAAATGAATTCTAGAATTGAATTTTAGGTTCTGATTTTTATCTTAATCCTATCAAAGGAACAGTCAGATGACAGAATTTGGTAAATCATTACGTCCGACAATCAGTAACACGTGATTGAATATTGGCAATCACTTTTAAAAGAAAACAGCAGGATTAATACAATGTCGATCACATACAAAATCAGCAATTTAATACTCAGAAGAACTTCCTCTTCTTCTTAAGACGCTGTCCCCAAGCAGAGGTTGGCGATCCACGTAACTAGCTCTGATCTTGACAGCGCAGAATGGAATGCCACTTCTGAAGTACGGCAGTGCCATATTTGAAAGACTTTCAGCCATGAAATTCACCTTTTCCCAGGAGATTTCTTCCCCTGTATTTTTCCTTCGATAATAAGCTGTAATAACTGATACCTCCCACCTCTTATGATATGTCCTAGGTATTGTGTTTTCCTCTGTTTTATGGTGAGCAGTAGTTCTTTTTGCTTTTTCATCTGACTACGGTCCTCAACATTTGAGATTTTCATTACCCAAGATATCCGCAAGCGACTGAGATACAGGTACATTTCGAAGGCATCAATACGTTTTTCTATGACTGGATTCAGAGTCCAGCTTTCACATCCATATAGGAGAACTGGTCAACAATTATCATGCATATCATTAAGGTTAAACGTCAATGTCACCGGACACGTGGTCAATGAGTCACGTTAAATTGTTATTATCACTAAATCTCATAAATATCAATTAACACGTGCTCAAAATTTGCAGAATGCATGGTAACACAATACACATGCTTCTCCAAATAATCCACAAATTAATCCCACAGGATCGCCGTATTCCAGGCTCATACTGCAATTCCTCAACAGAGCACACATTAAATATCTTGCAAGAACAGCAAATATTATTTATCACTTTATTTCATCCCAGCCTTAAAATTCATTATTATTATTATTATTATTATTATTATTATTATTATTATTATTATTATTATTATTATTATTATTATTATTAGTGGTGATTTTTAGTTCTACCACAAATCTGAATTTAAAACTCAATTTGATGACACTATCCTGCATAAATCCACAGTAATGCATAAGATGAAATGCCCAGTGAAATACGTCATATAAGACACAACTTAAAATTGTCCCACATGAGTTCATAAATCTAGAATTGTTTAATTAAATTATATTTTATCCGAGAGGTCCATTACTTTTAAACATTATGTTTGAACATTTGCATGGGAATTAGAAATAATCTTGGAAGACATTCAACAGCAAACTACACTGATAGAATCTAAATAAAATTCACACTCAATGTAACAACACTACCATGACACCAGAAGAACTTCCACTCCTGGTACATCCTCAGACCACAAAATACTTATTACAGAACACTGTTCTTTCTTGATGCAAACAGAGTGTGCTGCGGCCATCTTTACGTCGCAACAGGACAAGCTGTACTGATCTGACAACGCTGGAACCTACCACAGATGTAGACAATGGCGCCATCTAGTGGCTAGTGAACACACAACGCCATATAGACAACCTACAGGGAATTAGAGCAGAATTGCAGATACTTATTGACTTGTCTTCGTAGTATACATATTGTCGTCGTTGGCCGATACTCGTGTCCGAGTTCTTGTTTCTCGCCTGCAGTTCTGTAATCCTTAGTCTACACAATGAAGGAGGTGCTGATGGCTTATCAGAACAATTCTTGCATAAAACATGCAGCCAAACATATTGTATCCTATGGAAGGTGGGGGACGTGGCAGTGTTTGACGTAGCTTCTTTCTCTGGCGAGTTTCCTCTTCCTGTCTTCGACGTTCCTGCTCAAACTGTGCAGCTGAGATGGTAGCACACCAGCGAGGGCGATCCAATGTGAGAGTATGCCAAGTATTTGGGTTTATATCTACTCTTCTCATGGTCTGCTTAATTTGGTCTTCATACCGCTTCAGATAACACCACGAGACCTTTTGCCAGTGCTGAGTTCACCATACAGGATTTGCTGAGGGAGTTTGTTGTCACTCATACGATGGATATGGCCTGCCCATCTAAGCTGATGACCAACGATGGTGGCTTTGATACTATTTAGCTTTGTTTCTTGAGAACATATAATCATTAGTTAAACATCATATTGCTAAATATCACTAAAATGAATTTACTTAACCTCTGTAATTTTGTATCCTTATTGATAAATAATAACTAAAAATAAGGTTTTTAATATCTTAGTGAGATCTACTTTCCATAGATTTGAGTTCCACATTAAGCACTTCCTTTTAAAGAGCTTTGGATTGCCTATAGCACTAATTTCAGCTGGGACTGAGTTCCAGGATCGTATGGTAGAGGTATAAATGAGTTGTTGTACGAGTTACTATTATTAATGGGAATGGACAAGAGGGATCGTGTGGATGACCTTAAGGGAGCTCTATCAGAAGGGGACAGGTACTGTATTTAAAGTCCATTTTGCTTGTTTGCAGTACACTGTGGAGAAGGAAAACAGCATGCTAATTATGTTGTTTGGTCAATCTTACCCATGACAGTTGAGAGAGGGAAGTGCTAATATGAGTTTGGACTGGGATATTTAATGTGAATCGTGCACAAGCATTGTAAGCTAGCTGTAGTTGATATGAAAGTGTTTTGCTCATACTATCATAAACTACATCTCTGAAGTCAAATATTGGGAATATTAGACTCTGAACTAATAGTTTTCTTGTGTTTCTTAGAAGGAAGACTCTCATCCTTTTTGCAGAATGTAATGAATAGGTTCCTTTTGGGGATCTTTGATGAATCTTTGTGACATTGTTCCGACAAACTTAAATATTTGTTAAACATTACTCCAAGGTTCTTTACATGATCACTATGTTCTTGGGATTCCACTTGGTATAGATGTGTTTTGTATTTTAACATGTGATTTATAAGTACCAATTATTATGACCTGTGATTTCGATTGGTTCATTTTAACCATGTCTGCTAGTCCACTCTTTAACATTTGCTAGGTCTTTGTTTAACTTAGTGATTGAATTGTTTAAGTCATTAGGATTTGTGTGAATGTATAATTGGATGTTATCTGCGTAGGTAATATTTACAGTTGATCAACATATCACATAAGTCGTTCATGTACAATGAGAACAGAAGAGGCAACAATACTCCACCCTGTGCCAAGCCCGCCTTAGTGGTTTGCAATGAAGAAGTATCATTTCCAACCGATACATGCTACTGATGACCACTAAGATAGACAAAAGAGTGACTGAATGGGTGGCTATATTTCTAGAAAATAGAACTCGCAGAATTAAAGTAGGCAAAGCTTTATCTGACCCAGTAACAATTAACAGGGGAATTACTCAAGGCAGTGTTATTGGACCTTTGTGTTCTTATATATATATAAATAATATGAGAAAAAAAGTGGAATCAGCAGGCGAGTTGGCCGTGCGAGGTAGTGGATTTGAACCGCACTGTCGGCAGCTCTGAAGATGGTTTTTCGTGGTTTCCTATTTTCACACCAGGCAAATACTGGGGCTGTACCTTAAATAAGGCCACAGCTGCTTCCTTCCCACTCCTAGGCCTTTCCCTTCCCATCATCACCATAAGACATATCTGTGTTGGTGTGACGTAAAACTAATTGTAATATATATATATAATCAGAGACAAGGCTTTTTGAGGATGCTGTTATTTTTGTCTACAGTAATAAATAAGTTACAAGATTGTGAGCAACTGCAAAATGACCTTGATAACATTGTGAGATAGACAGTAGGCAATGGTATGATGATAAATGGCTTAAAAGTCAGGTTACGAGTTTCAAAAATAGGAAAATTCCTCCCAATTATAATTACTGCATTGATAGGGTAAAGGTTCCTTCTGGGGATCATTGTAAGTACATACGTTTTAATATAAGGAAAGATCTTCATTGAGGTAATCACATAAATGGGGTTCTAAATAAAGGGTACACATACTTGCACGTGGTTATAAGGGTATTTAAGGGGTTGTAGTAAGGATGTTGGCGTAGGGATACGGTGACTCCATCGCCCAGTGGTTAACCACTGCAATTAGCCTCCCGAGTATTGGTGGGTAAACCATAAACCTTACTGACATGAGGCAATGCATGTCAGGCACTGACCAGCTAGTCCATAACAAAATATTAACGCAAAGATCCACGATAGACCTAGCAAGCCAGTGGTAGTGTATTAACATCGCTTTCAACAATCAAGCGAGCCTCAGATAGAATGTAAAACCAATACCAAAAGTGACAAGGCCTTTGTGGAGGTATGTCAGGTATGACGGCCAAAATTGCTCTGATGATAGACAAATCAGTTCACAGAAAAATATAGGAATTGGGACTATTAACGTAGCATCCTTAGAAGAGGATGCAGGAATTAAAGAAATCACACAAATTATGACGGAAAGAAACATACCGATAATGGGACTAAGCGAATTAAGAAAAAACAGGGAATGGTAATATGGTGCTGGAGAGGGGATATAAAATGTGTTGGTCAGGAAGAGACAAAAGAAAAATTGGTGTTGCAATAATAGTGGCTAAAGAACTGGCCAACAAAGTACTCAATGTGGGTTATGTTTGTAACAGAATAATTAAACTTCAGTTGACGATAGAAGGAAATATCCTTGACAAAATCAAGGTTTATGCTCCTCAAATAGGTTGTGAAATAGATGAAAAGGAAGAGTTCATCACTAAACTGGAGGATCCTGTAACATCGAACAAGACTGTGATTCTAGGAGACTATATGAGACTTCAATGCTAGAGTTGTGAATGAGAGAGGAGGATATGAAACAGTTATAGGAAGCCACGGAGAAGATCACAGAATGATGAAGAGGAGATGTTATTAGACATGTGTCTGAGAAATACTGTATTATCCCGAATACCACCCGCCACCGAATAAGACCCATACCGTAAATTTGTGATGGCAAAATACAGAAAAAAATAAAAATCAAATTACTTATATACCTATTTAATTTTCTTTGAATATACCACAAATATAAACTCAGATGGCTTACAATTAATAAAATCATTACAAAAAATCTTAAATTGAATCGGCCCAATACTCAGATCATTCACAATTCACGTTCATCATCCAAAGTTTCACCATAGGAAGATAGATTCACAATTAAGAGAACAACAACAAAGATTTAGTTCTGGAAGATCAACTATTGATGCCATATTTACAGCTAGACAAGTAGTAGAAAAGAAATGGGAAATTGGGAAAGACATCGCACTTGCATTCATTGATATACAAAAGGCTTATAACATGGTTAGAACAGAAGAGGTATGGCAGAATGTTGGACTTGAACAAAAAAAGATCGGAGTAAATTACAAGTGACAGAGATGCGCTTTCTGCGAGGGATCTTGGGTAAAACAAGGAGGGACAAGATAAGAAATGAAACAAAAAAAAAAACAGACGCTACAGGCCACCCTCTAAAAGAAACTATGGAGAGAGAAGTAGGCTGAAATGGTTCGGCAATGTCAAAAGAATGGGACAAGAAAGATTACTAAGAGCTCTGGAATGGACAAAATCTGGAAGAAGACCAATTGGAAGAACACAAACAAGATGGAGGTATCAGGTGGAGGATGATGTCAATTGTAGAGGACTACAGTGGCAGACAGTGATGAAAGATAAAATGTGTGAAAAAAGAAGATTGGAAGAGGCTCGGTGAACGACCTGCATAAGAAGAAACATATGAAGAAGAAGAAGAAGGAGAAGAGTAAGGATGTAAAGCAGTAAAGCACTAAAGTATGGTTCCAGTGTATGGGACTCTCATCAGGATTACTTGATTCAGAAACTGGAAAAAATTCAAAGAAAAGCAGCTCGATTTGTTCTGGGAGATTTCCAACAAAGGAGTAGTGTTACTAAAATGTTGCACTAGGAAGACTTGGGAGTAAGATGATGAGCTGTTTGACTATGTGGTATGTTCCAAGCTGTCAGTGGAGAGAAGGCGTGGAATGAAATTAGTAGGCAAATAAGTCTGAGTGGTGTCTTTAAAAGTAAGAAAGATCACAATATGAAGATAAAGTTGGAAATCACTGGGTAAGTTTTCCATGCGGTTAGGGCCACACGGCTGTGAGCTAGTATCCGGGAGATAGTGGGCTCGAATCCCACTGTCGGCAGCCCTGAAGATGGTTCTCATTGGTTTCCAATTTTCACACCGTTTCCGTCCAACACCTAAGCCTTTCCTGTCAAATCGCTGCGATAAGACCTATTTGTGTCGGTGTAACGTAAATCCACAAGCAAAAAAAACGAAAACAAAAAAACAAAAAAAAAGTAGTAATTCAAGGGGACAAATTGAAGCAAATATTTTTTTATAGGAAGAGGAGTTAGGGATTGTATAATGTACAAAGTGTGATGTTCAATAAATTTCCAATTTCTTTGCAATCATTTAAGAAAAGACGAGGAAAACAACAGATAGGGAATCTGCCACCTGGTCAACTGCCCTAAATGCAGATCAGTGGTGACTGATTGATTGATAAAGAATTGTACCCAGGATGAAGTGCTGTAAGAAAACTTCAGTGTCTTGAGTTTAGCAATTCATCCTCATTTAGTATTTCCCCTCATCTTCTTCGTTCTCTTGTAAACCATATTCTGCTTCTCAAGAATCTCATTTCACTCACCTGCACTCTACTAATACCTCTTCTTTCATTTCATTTTCTGTAGGTTAATTCTGTTCTCCTTTATCCGTGTATTATCTCGTGTCATGTAGAGGTGGTGGTGGTGGCAGCAACAGCTTTTGTTTTAAGATGAAACACAATTTGGTAATCATCCTCTCTGAACAAAATACATGGAAATAAAAATAAAATAAAATCTTTTATTCAATAGGGAATTTGAAAATGAATTAAACGGTTTTCTTATTGAGCTGAAACGGTCACTAAAGCATCAAAAGGGAGCGTAAATTCTTTGAGTAGCAGAACGCTTGAGATGTATATACTCGTGATTGTTTGACTCGCATACATAAAGGGAATGAAGAGATCAGCAATATTCTTGTCATCGGCTAGTAGGAGTTCGAGTGTCTTCTGCAGATTGAAAGAAATCGGCTTCATTTCCTGTACCAAATCTTAGTCTTACATTAAATCCACCTGTTTGTTACTATATACTTGCTTTAAGCAAATTAATTATTTGTAACAGGTTTCATTCCTAGGAACGTCTTCAACTACATAACGTTGCTTTTGCATGTTATATATCTCATTCCATATTGACGGTTATCATTTTACAAATAAAAGGAATTTATAAGATTCTCCTTTTCAATACAAAACAAACCATCTGTTAGATGGGACAATGTCTATACATGTTTCAGCCTAATCTCAAGGCCATCTTCATCAAGGCCAGTACATTACATAAACAAATTTAAAATATTGATGAAGTAAAATACAATGATCATGCTTGTTAAAGTAAAAAACATATTGATGTAAAAATTCTCTTTTCTGAAAGGCCGTTTTGATTGACAGTAACACTTGCTGATTCTTTAAAATGAAACATTGTGTTGTACAATGTAATGAGAACATCAATAACATGGTTAATAAGTATGCAACATCTGTAATGGAAAAAAAGAGAGTATGAGTGGATGAACAAATCGAAATATTTTGCGAAAATAAGGCTCAGTCGACTGACTTGTTAAAATGCTGTCGTCTCAAGTGGTACGACCTTGTCAGTCTCAAGTCACATTGACACTAAGCTTATGTTTAGCTTTCAGTTTGTCCGTGCTGATATGGTTGGGTGGAGAAGAGGACGAGGGGGGACGAATGAGGAGGGGTAAGGTAAGGTACGGGAGGGGGATATTGAGGGAAGGGCGGGTCTTGTTCTGGAATGTCGGAAGTGAAACTCGTTTTTATTCATAAATTGCTGACTGATGAGAGGGACAAAAGATTCCAATAATAATATTTCTCTTCTCGTTAATTTGATTTAGGTTGTGTGAGGAATTGTTATATTGGTCAATATCGATATAAATATTTTCCAACATATTGAGTAAGGGAGCTTTCTGTTCATAATGTAAGATCTTTCAATCCTGGTCAATTGTTGTGTGTATGATTTTGCTCCCTACAATATTCCCTCATGGCTGCATAGCAGTTATACTTCAAGGCGTTAAGATGTTCGGCGTACTTTATATTGAAACTACCGCCTGTTTGTCCTTCGCGTGTTGAAAACCAAGACTGGCATTTTAATTTGTATATCCCCGAGTTTGTGAATTTGTTGTTGCCATTGACGGTATGAGAATTAAAAAATGTTTAGGCATTGGTGTGAATGGTCTTGAAAGCTATTTTTAAATAGCAAGGAAGCGATACCAAAGGTGAAAAAATTGCACGCGTATAATCGCTTGTGACAACGGATGCGTCAGTGGCAGGGCTCTCACTGTAACCAAAGGATAATACACAGTTTAATATAGGAATTTTGAAGGGACAGCAAAAATTGTCATTATAACGGGGCTCTCGTTAATTGCTTTACACGCTACAGCGGACTTCTTTACGAAAATAAGTGGGGAGGGTTGAGTGGGCAGTCAAATGGGAAGGGAAGATGGATCTACTTATGTTCTAACCTACCTTAATACAATTTTCTATTCGCTTAAATGGATGTTAAAAATTCGTTAGTATACAGCACTCTTGTTTATATATGATGTGTGTGTTTTTTCTTTGTTGTTAATTTTAAAATGTTTTTGAAAAGAACATTTTCGTGTTGATATTACATCTTAATTTAAAAACTGTTCTCTTCAGCTGCTCTTATTTTCTGAAGTGCATATTGTCATTCAGTTTAACTTGTTGAAAAAGAGTCTCTTGAATTTTTAAAAATTAAGGGATCCTCTGAAGCTGACTGCTGTCTTATTGATGTCATCACGAATATTGTAGCCACACAGATGCACACGAGATGCTGTCAGTTGGTACAATTAATTTTATTCACATGACAATAAAAACCTACAACATGTTTTTCAGTCATTGACCGGGTCGGGGATGTTATGAATGAAGCAGATATAGGCTTTTAGTACGATGGGGTCGCCACTCCCAAATTGATTTTAATTAATGAATGATAGATGCTATGAAGTGAGAATGGAGAGTGTTGCCTGAATGAAAGATGACAGGGAAAACCGGAGTACCAGGAGAAATAACCTGTCCCGCCTCCGCTTAGTCCAGCACAAATCTCACATGGAGTGACCGGGATTTTCACCATGGTATCCAGCGGTGAGAGGCCGACGTGTTGCCGTCTGAGCCACGGAGGCTTTTATTCACATATATACACAAAATAATACACACATAACCTTAATCACAGTATCACAATGAACACTTCACTTCAATAATATAATCAATCAATCAATCAATCAATCAATCAATCAATCAATCAATCAATCAATCAATCAATCAATCAATCAATCAATCAATCAATCAATCAATCACAACTGATCTGCATTTGGGTCAGTCGCCCAGGTGGCAGATTCCCTATCTGAACACAAATTCCATCTGTTGCACATCGTTGGAATCTCAAAGGTATTCTCTTTGCAATAGCGCTGCTCTAAGTATTTATCCTCCTTGCTTGGCCTAAGTACTGGGTAGACACAAAAGAATGACACTAACCGCTGTTTGTTTTCACTATTGATTCCTCATTGCACGGTGTTTTGTGTTCTTTGCTAAATGATTACAATGAAAGGGAAACCTAGTGATGATGAAAATATTAATTGTGGTGAAGACGACAGTGGTATTTTCGATATTGTTTTACCGACAACGTGTGGTGCTGACGGGACTTCACACTCGGATACTGTAAATACCATCAAATTTGCAAATTCTGTTCCTATCCCCAATAAACTACAATTTGCTGCGCAAGCAGGTTTAAAAATATACAAGTTTTTCTGAAAATGAATATCGGAGATTTAAGGCTCTACAGTGCGTATTACATTGAACTTACATTAGCAAATAATACATCAAGTGAAGGAGAAACTCAAACAGTTTGTTCTACAAGTGTTCAATGTGAACACCATTCGTCACACAGCACATATAGAGTTGATCGCAGAGTTCACCCCACATCTCATTCAGTGTGTCCGGTGTAATTGTTACAACAGGTGTTTCAATCCTGTCTTCTTAAAACTCTCCCCACTGACATCACTGGAACTGCTAATTCACGACAAGCCCTCCAAACTGATTTCTGGGGGCTATGCTTGAAAGACACTTACACTTGTTCAAGATGTGCTTTTTGTGTTGGTCTTCTGGTACTCTTGCCTTTGCAAATACAGCCGGTGTCTTCAAACTTATAACATCTATGGATGTTATTATCACTTGGACGATTACAATGGAACTTAATATGGAGCGCACATTGCACTGAGACTACAGATTCAACATCAACAGCGCCACATGCCCTCACTCCATTATGAACACTGCGCAGAGGTTTGGAATTGAATCCAGGCTTTTGGCACGCAATCTAGTATACCATCACCTCCACTACGCTGCCGGCCATCATCAATGGGACTCGAACCGGCTAAACACGGTGTCAGACCATTGATACTTCAAAACCTAAACGATCACGGCCACCAGGCTGATTAGTTCAAATTATCCTAATTGAACACTGCATTTTCGAAGTTGCACTTAAGTAGGTTCCTATTCAACCATGGTGTACATGATGTGTAGATCTATTCTGCCTTTCTCCTTGTTCTTCCCTTCCCACAACAAAACTGAAAGTGGATGAATGAAGTGGAGTAATATCTTGCATTAGGCTCACTTTAGACTACCGGAACACGACTACTTATCATTACCTCAAAAAATTTTTTTGAGTCACATGCCAGAAGAGAGGGCACGACATGTCAGAAGCGAATGTAGGAGCCAGTAAAATTTCTTGCGTGCCAGACATAAAAAAATAATTTGCTTACCCCTGTAATATTAACCAGTTCAATCTCTCACTTCATCTTAATCACTATCAAATCACATTCACTACTCTAGATACTTCATTTAACCTTTCCACTGCTGAGTTTTAATGACCAGGCGAACCCTTCTGGCCCAGGTTCTTTTTAAGGAAGAAGTACTTTTACAGATACATTTTTACTGATACAATCAATGGAATGCATATCATCCCCTTAGCCCAATACGGGGTCGGGGATGAAGTGAGATTATATTTTAAGGCATATTTTTACGGCCAGATGCCCTTACTGATGTCAACCTCAGTTGAGATGTTGATGAATATGAAATAAATGATGGTGAATGAAACTGGGTACGAAAGTGGAGGGAATCGGCTGTGGCTTATGAATAGGAACTGTCCCGGTATTTGCTTGGGAGTGCCAAAGGGAAACTATAAAGGAGAAAAAATTCTCAGTACAGCTGATGGTGGATTTCGAACGCACTCGCCTGTCAAATGCAGAGCTTGGCTACAATGCTGAAGCATGTTAACGTGCAAGGCTACTCTGCTCGGTGATATTATTACTGAAATATAATATAAAATTGTTGATCCAAGAACTGGTATTATCAAAATCATTAACATTTAGGGAAAAAATATTTTTCTGAGGAGGGGGTGACAATTTCGCATAAGATTAATCATTACTACTTCATCTTGCACTTTGTTGTAGTTCTGTATCACCCCCTATATGTTATCCATTTTCATCATCAAAATATAGCTCTCCAGAATCACTGTTTATGAGGAAACATTCACTTTCTATCAACAAGAGTTGAATATATACTTGAAGACTCCATGATGGCTACACGTTAGTGGGAAAGATTTTCCACTACAACGAAGCTGATTTAACACCAGATCGCTTTCAAAACATGCGAAATGGAGTGGTATATCTGCCATACAGAACTTGTTTGAGCATTTCTATGGAATTTCAAAGCATTGCACTATATTCCATTCATGTATGAGATTGGTGGAGTACACACTGAACCAAAACGTATATATACAGGTATGGCGGGCGAGGCACGGCGTTCATTAACATATATATATTGTACCAGTGAAATAGTCCGACTTTATGAATTAATATTAAAGTTAACACAAAGTAGGTGTCAGGGCAATTCTGGGTTGTTTCTAGCTAGGGCTTGGTACAGGAGGCCGGGTCATATCTACAAGAAAATTTTAAAATAGATTGAATAATAGTAATATAATCAGAAAATGCATTTCAAAGTGCACATCACCTTACTGTTGATAGTTGCTGTCTTCAACGTCGCATTTTGATGACCCGTGCTCCCAGTTCACCAGGCTGAATGGGGCTGGAACACGTTCTGGAAGTTGCCAATATTATGTTGAGATAAGGCCGGAACATCCAGGTTAGTTAGATATGGGTTTGAGTTTCAAACGATCGACGTTCCGGACAATCTCCGACCTTCTCCAACGATGTTGCGGAGTAATCACTTGTCACATAACTTATGCGAGTGTCCAGAATTACACAGTCCCCCGACACTTTGGTTTAACAGCACTGTTTCATTTAATATGGTTGGGATATGCAGTCGAATTCAGTCTTAATTTATAAGAATTTATAAGTTCACTAAAGATGAAGATGTGGGTAGCATCGGGATTGGAAGAAAATAAAGCACAGTTCATGAATAGAAATAATGAAACTGAAAATTGTTCACACTTGGCACAGTTCATGGTGATTTTCCAGTAAATAAAGTTGCACTTGACATTGAATGAAATGTATGACTGCTCTGGAGTTTATCAAAGACACTGCTGTCAGTCATGAAACAACACTAAACTTTTGACGAAGAAATAAGGTTGAAATGAAAAGCATAGTTCGTTGTTAGACGCACTTGACATTAAATAAAATATGTGACTGTTCGAGAGTTTATCAAAGACACTGCTGTCAGTCACGCACAAATAATTTACACACTGTTCAGAAGAAATAATACGCAATTTTGAATTGGATAAAGAACACAGTTTGAGTTTAGAGTGAAACCTTGGTGGGTAGCACACGATTATGATAATCACTTGCATTAACACTCTTGTCAAAAGTTCGAAAACTTTCATAAACACTCTAAATCCCAATGAAATTATGCTGACTGAGATACTTCAAAATGTCACAGTTAATAGTATAACGTAGTAGTGTCACAATGAAATTAAATATGTTTGTTCAGATACTAAGTTTCACACAAACAACATGGTAATATACTTAGTTCTAAGAGAAAAAAAGTAAGTTGCATCGAGAAGTTTCTACATGCAATACCCGACTTGTCATAATCAGAGTTCCAATATGCACACAGATTGTAAGTTCAACTTGATTGATAGACTCATTGTCCATTATAAAGACTTTGTTATACATTAGGGTTCACCACACGCACAGTTGATAAGTTCAACATGACTGTCAGTGTTTAAGTCCCACAGGAAAACTTTGAATATTCAAAGGTAGACTCTGTCAGCACTTCGACGAACACTGCAGCGTGGAGAGTCAGGCTGATCACCCGGCTATGACTGTCTGATCTGGGTAAAGTGAGCTCTCCTTATATTCTGTTCGGGGCTCCTACATCATCATATAACGTGATCTCTTGAGGCTGATTATCTTGCGAAGCCCTCGACGGATTTCCTTAAGATTCACAATTTGGGACGTTTATATTACCCTCCTCAGAATGACGTATCGCTCAAGTCGCTGCAATTAATATTAGAGAAGTTTTGAATTTTTCTCAATGGAATGTTCGCGAAGGTGTAACATTCATATCCAGAATATACCAGACCATGCAGGCTACACATGGTGTCAGGCGGCTAGTCTATATTGTCCCTTCAGATACGTCACACACACAGCTGTCGGCGGCTTGCCTGTTCGCTCCTCCGAACGTAAACAAACCAAATTCGCTCTGAACGTCTTGTGTGACGATGGAGTATAATTAATAGCCGAAAAATACGGCATGTACAGGTCATAACCGGTACAATATATATACGGGTTTGGCGCTGAATGTGTTAATGGGCCCAAATGTACTAAGACCAGAGCAGTTGTTATGACATAGTAGTGCAGCACACAAGGAAAATAGTGAATAAAATCTGATGCCAAGAGCGGCAAAATGTAGAGGTTTAAGTTGTCGATGTAATGGTTAAGTGTGGTCACGAGATATAGGCCTATCGGATTCTCATATTGATTCAAGTCAATGTTCAGGTGTTATCACCGCTTATAACCGCATTTAAACCTAATAATCTCTGTAATTATATACACTGGAGAGACGACAAGAACAACGAAAATAAATGACCTTAGGAACAAATTTTATCATGGAGTTATTTTAAATGCCACCAAATTAATATTTTATGCGTTGCAATTTTCAGAGTAGAAATACATTTCAAATATATTGTTTTCCTTCAGACTGGAGTTTAGCAGTTACAATTTTAAAATGTTAGGTGCCTATACATTCCTTTCCGGCACCATGACCGAGCACCTGGGATTTCTCCAGCCCTGCCATAAGATATAAGGTTTTGGTTATTTTAAAAATGTATTTAGGTTGTTGAACCTCTCTAGTCAGCCTGCTCAATTCTCTTCTGATAAAGTGTCCTTTTTGCTTACAGTTAAAATGAAAGATGATGCAGCGGAGTTACAAGCAACTGCAGAGGCAAGGGAAGAGCGTCCAGTACCAGTCGAGCCTCAAGATGTTCCTAAAGCGGTTGCGAAGGATGAAAGATGATGCAGCGGAGTTACAAGCAACTGCAGAGGCAAGGGAAGAGCGTCCAGTACCAGTCGAGCCTCAAGATGTTCCTAAAGCGGTTGCGAAGGATCCAGTGGCGCAGGCGGAGTCGAAGGAACTAGTGGCGCCAACCAAGTCTAAGAGCGCAGCACCGGACCAACAGGCAGAGGAGGAGCCAAAGCTCGTGGACCAAGACGCCATTCGCAAAAAGGATGAGGAGCTGGCTGAAGCAGAGAAGAGGGCAGGGAATGACGCCGAGAAGAAAGACGCTGAACTTCTGCGTAAAATCGAGGAGCACGAAGGGCAACAAATAAAATTGCTTCAAGAGCAGAAACAGATCCTTCAAGCGCTGCAAGAGCACAAGAAGGAGATAGAATGGACTAAGAACCTCACAGTAGAACAAGTTAACAAAGTCGTTGGCGGCGATGGTTCAAAGAATGTCGGTGTTCCTGAACAAGTAGTCATGGCCAAGGATAGTCAGCAGAAAATTGTTGTCCCAGAGAAAGCTAATATTGACCAGAAAAAGTTGTTACCCCCGATAAAATTAAACTTCCTGAACAGAGATTCCTAGCCAAGAAGAGTCCAAACATCCAACAAAATGAAGTTATCCCTGAAAAATTTAAAATTCCTGAACAGAGATTCCCAGTCGAAGACAAACCCAGTATCTTACAAAATGAAGTTACCCCAGGAAAACCTAAAATTCCAGAGCAGAGTTTGCCAGCTGAAAGCAATCCAAATAATTTACAAAGTGAAGTTATCCCAAGAAAACCTAAAAATCCAGAACAGAGATTCCCAGCAAAGACAATCCAAATATGTCACAAAACAAAGTTATCCCAGACAAAGTTAAAATTCCAGAACAGAGATACCCAGTCAAGAACATTCCAAGTATCATTCAACAGCAGAAAGCTCATATTGCTGAACAAGATGGCTTGGTCAAAGATGGTGTGAATATTGCGCAGCAGAAAGTTATCCCGGAGAAAATCCACTTTCCAGTGCAGGAGACAAAGGCTCAGAAGGACGCTCTTGAGAATATTGCTGGGAATGCAGTGGGGAACATGGAGGCAAACAGTCTTCAAACAAATCTTGTGGACAGTGAGAGAGCATATCACAAGCAGGACATGCCTTAACTTGCCAAGGTGAAGGAGGGGAAACCAGGTAGCAGTCTAATGTCACATTACATTTGTCCCTACAGCTAAGACTATTAATCATATTTCCTTATTCAGTTTGATCTCTGTGTTCATGTAACATAAAAACTATCCATTCTGTCCAGCTCCATGGCTAAATGGTTAGCTTGATGGTGTTGGTCACAGGGGTCCTGGGTTCGATTCCCAGCAGCATCGTGAATTTTAACCTTAATTGGTTACTTTCGCTGTATATATGTATGTGTCGTCTTCATTTCATCCTCATCATGAAACGCAGGTCGCCTCCAGGCGTCAATTCAAAAGACCTGCATTTGGCGAGCCGAACCTGTCCTCGGACACTCTTGGCACTAAAAGCCATACGCCATTTCATTTTTTTTTTCCACACTGCCAAACACACAACAATTTCAATATAAATTATACACTATAAACCAGGGCCTCTCAGGGTGCATGCGCATGGTGCATGCACTGTGCACGGTGCAAAAGACAACTTGGCTTGGCTGACCAGATTGCAGACCCCACACTCCTCGATTTGGAGCAATAGCACTTACTCTCTCTTTCCTCACGCCTGTCTTTCTCACTCCGCCTGTCTCCCTCTGCCCCACTTGGGCAGTAGCGCTCCAAATCCGGGCTGAGTTGAGCCGAGTATACCCGAGTTGATCCTAGCTTAGCCGAGTAGCCGAGAGACGAAGTGTTGATCCGAGCCATGCCAAGTGGCACCGATGCACAGTGCACAGAGTTCTTGTGCCTTGATCTGCACGCGTTAGATTTTGTGTGTTTGAGAGGCCCTGCTATAAACAAACCTGTAAAAATACGCAATATTATACAAAGAATGATATGTTTCATTCCACAAGAATATCCTCAGATTCTATCAAATCGCTTAAAATATCCATATATATGTACAATATTGTTTACGTTGCTTAGACTTGTCAATGATAGAGAGTTAGGTAATAATATGGACAAGTAATAACAGATAACGAATTTACAAGTATTAACACATTCTCTAGACTGCTGATGCTAAGTCTGTTGTCACCAAACACTATTTCAGGACTGTGGTCTAGAGGTGGGGACGGAGCGAGTAATACCGATGAGTAATCCGGTTGTAGCGGTAGAGCGCACCACCGATCCCCTCCGTTTACAACTGTAAGTACTCGCGGAGAACCAGAGCACAGTGTAGTGCACGACAAGTGTTTAACAAGGGCAGACCACGACGTTGAGATCACGGATCATCTTCAAATTTTGTAAACTTTTAGTAGTCTATTAGGACAAGATAATGTGCAAATACCAAATTTTCAAGAAAATCGCAAGAGAATTTTGACGTCGAATGTGTACCGGTGCGTTGTGGTCACAAGCACGAGGTGGCGATGGTTGAGTGGTTAGCGTTCAAGCTCCGTAATCGCTGGATCACTGGATCGAGTCTCGCTTTTCACTTTTTGTTTTTCAACACTGGTCATATTCTTTCATATATATTGCAGGTCAGAGCGTCCAGGTGCAAAGCAGTTCCGGGTGCCATACTCGATTTCACTGTCAGGTATGAGGGATTTCACAAATCACGACAGGCATACATTTTCAGGAATACTTTATGCATTGGGCCGTTTACTTGTTGATAATTATAAATGATATATTTGTTTTGTAGTCCACCTCTGTCGTGGAATGGTTCGTGTGATTGGCTGCTACCGCCAGATGCCCGGGTTTGATTCGCGGCTCTGCCACGAAATTTGAAAAGTGCTACAAGGGCAGGAACGGGGTCCACTCAGCCTCGGGAGGTCACCTGAGTAGATGGAGTTTCGATTCCCTCCAGCCATCCTCGAAGTGTTTTTCCGTAGATTCCCATTTATTTCTCCTCCGGGTAAGTGCCAGGATGTAGGCCCCTACCTAATGTAAGGCCACGGCCACTTCCTTCCCTCTTCCTTGTCTATCCCTTCCAATCTTCCCGTCTCTCCACAAAGCTCCTGTTCAGCATAGCAGGTGAGGTCGCCTGGGCGAGGTAATGGTCATCCTACCCACTTGTATACGCGACCTAAACTCTCGCGCTCCAGGACACCGCCCTTGAGGCTGTAGAGGTGGGAATCCTCGCTGAGTCCGAGGGAAAAACCGACCCTGGAGGGTAAACAGATAAAGAAAGGAAGAAAGAAAGATATTTCTTGTAATGATAAACATTAGTAAACAGCCAAATAACATTGGAAATCCAATAAAAGTTCATGCAAATATACCTTTTTACAGTATATCATCTTTGAATTGTAATGTATATGAAAGAATTTGACCAGTGTTGAAAAACAAAACGACACGCGGGACTCGATCCAGCGAGTCAGCAATTACGGAGCTTGAACGCTAACCACTCGACAAACACCGTTTCACGCAATGATCGTAACGCACCGGTACATATTCGACGCAAAAATTTCTCTTGAGATTTTCTCAAGAATGCCTTAGTAGTACACCTTACTACTTGCACATTATCTTGTCCTAATGGACTACTAAATGTGTACAAAGTTTGAAGATACTCCATGATCCGAACGTCGTTGCCACCCCTTGTAAGTCTGTGTTTCTTAATTTGCGTCTATATTTCCTCCGCTTGTTGTGTTTTGTAGATAATGCAAAGCATAGTAGATAATAATTGTGGCATTAGTTTGATATTTAATCCCATTTTGAGATGGTATTCATGTTTTAGAAAATTTAAGGAATTGCATAAATTTTTACAGAAATTTGTACCACAAATGCCACGAAAACCATCTGATGCATGGTAGTTCTTTGAAATTACTGGTGATAAAAATAAGCAAAATGCAAATTTTGCGGCCGCATTTACATGACGGGTGGTGGCGTATCAAATTTGTGGAATTATATCAAGAGGCATCACAAGGATAAAATGAGCAGGTCGGCTTGCGACGTAAAGACGGCCGCGCCACAATCTGCTTATTCAAAGGAAGAGCAGCATTCTGTAATCTGTTTTTTCTGGTCTGAGGATGTACCAGGGGCAGAAAGTCATAGAAGACTTTCAGCACAATACAGGAACAATGTCTTGCTACAGCGAAGTGTTTACCAGTGGAATGAACAGTTCAAAAGGGATTGCACAAGCGTGTAGGACGAGGAAAGATCCAGGCGTCCATCTGCAGCCATAACTGATGCCAACATTGAACAAGTGTGCAATAAGATCCTGAATAACAGATGAATGACTGTTCTATGAACTTCCACTCCCGGTACTTCCTCAGACCACAAAATACTTATTACGGAACACTGTTCTTTCTTGATGCAAACAGAGTGTACTGTCGTCACCTTTACGTAGCAACAGTGCAAGCTGTACTCATCTGATAATGCTGAAACCTACCACAGATATAGACAATGGTGCCATCTAGTGGCTAGTGAACACACAACGCCATATAGCCAACCTAAAGACAATTAGAGCAGAATTGCAGATACTTATTGACTTGTCTTCGTAGTATACATATTGTCGTTGTCGTTGGCCAATACTCGTGTCTGAGTTTTCGTTTCTCGCCTGCAGTTCTGTAACCCTTAGTCTACACAATGAAGGTGGAGCTGATGGCTTATCAGAACAATTCCTTCATAAAACATGCAGCCAAACATATTGTATCCAATGGAAGGTGGGGGACGTGGCAGTGTTTGACATGGCTTCTTTCCCTGGCGAGTTTCATCTTCCTGTCTTCGACATTCCGTCTCAAACTGTGCAACTGTAGCTGAGATGGCAGCACGCCAGTGAGGGCGTTATATTTTGAGAGTATGCCAAGAATTTGGGTTTATATCTACTCTTCTCATGGTCTGCTTAAGTTGGTCTTCATATCGCTTCAGAGGAGCACCACGAGTCTTTTGCCAGTGCTGAGTTCACCATACAGGATTTGCTCAGGGAGTTTGTTGTCACTCATACGATGGATATGGCCTGCCCATCTATGCCGATGACCAACGATGGTGGCTTTGATACTATTTAGCTTTGTTTTCTTGAGAACATATAATCATTAGTTAAACATCATATTTCTAAATATCACTAAAATGAAATTACTTAAACTCTGTAATTTTGTATCCCTATTGATGATTAATAACTAAATATTATGTTTTTATTATGTTAGTGAGATCTACTTTCCATAGATTTGAGTTCCACATTGAGCACTTCCTTCTAAATATCCTTGGATTGCCTATGCCACTAATTTCGGCTGGGACTGAGTTCCAGGAACGTATGGTAGAGGTATAAATGAGTTGTTGTACGAGTTACTATGATTAATGGGAATGGACAAGAGGGATCGTGTGGATGACCTTAAGGGAGCTCTATCAGAAGGGGACAGGTACCGTATTTAAAGTCCATTTTGCTTGTTTGCAGTACACTGTGGAGAAGGAAAACAGCGTGCTATTTACGTTGTTTGGTCAAACTTACCCATGACAGCTGAGGCAGGAAAATGCTAATATGAGTTTGGACTGGGATATTTAATATGAATTGAGCACAAGCGTTGTAGTTTCACTGTAGTTGATATGAAATTGTTTTGCTCATACTATCATAAACTACATCTCTGAAGTCAAATATTGGGAATATTAGACTCTGAACTAAGTTTTCTTGTGTTCCTTAGAAGGAAGTCTCTCATCCTTTTTGCAGAATGTAATGAATAGGTTACTTTTGGGGATCTTTGACGAATCTCTGTGACATTGTTCCAACCAACTTTGAATATTACTCCAAGGTTCCTTACATGATCACAATGTATGTAGGATTCCAGTGGGTATAGATGTGTTTAGTATTTTAACATATGATTTACAAGTACCAATTATTATGAACTGTGATTTTGATGGGTTCACTTTCACCATGTCTGCTAGTCCACTGTTTAACATTTGCTAGGTCTTCGTTTAACTTAGTGATTGATTTGCTTAAGTCATTAGGCTTTGTGTGAATGTATAATTGGATTTTATCTGCATAGGTGATATTTATAGTTGGTCAACATCTCACATAATTCGTTCATATACAATGAGAACAGAAGAGGTAACAATACTCCACCTTGCGCCAAGCCCACCTTAGTGGCTTGCAATGAAGATGTATCGTTTCCCACTGATACACGCTACTGATGACCACTAAGATAGACAAAAGAGTGACTGAATGGGTGGCTATATTTCTAGAAAATAGAACTTGTTGAATGAGAGTATGCAAAGCTTTATCTGACCCAGTAACAATTAACGGGGGAATTCCTCAAGGCAGTATTATTGGACTTTTATGTTTTCTTATATATATATATATTAATTATATGAGCAAAAAAGTGGGATCAGCGGGCGAGTTGGCCGTGCGAGATAGTGGATTTGAGCCCCACTGTCAGCAGCTTTGAAGATGGCTTTTCGTGGTTTTCCATTTTCACACCAGGTTACGAGTTTCACAAATAGGAAAATTCCTCCCAATTATAATTACTGCATTGATAGGGTAAAGGTTCCTTCTGGAGATCATTGTAAGTACATACGTTTTAATATAAGGAAAGATCTTCATTGAGGTAATTACATAAATGGGGTTCTAAATAAAGGCTACACATACTTGCATGGAGTTAAAAGGGCATTTAGGGGTTGTAGTAAAGATGCTGGCGTAGGGATGTGGTGACTCCATCGCCCAGTGGGTAACCACTGCAATTAGCCTCCCGAGTATTGGCGGGCAAACCATAAACCTTACTGACATGAGGCAATGCATGTCAGGCACTGACCAGCTAGTCCATAACAAAATATTAACGCAAAGATCCATGATAGGCCTAGCAAGCCAGTGGTAGCGTATTAACATCGCTTTCAGCAATCAAGCGAGCCTCGGAACGAATGTAAAACCAATACCAAAAGTGACAAGGCCTTTGAGCTGATATGTCAGGTTTGACGGCCAAAATGGCTCTGATGATAGACATCCCTGTTCACAGAAACATACCAATAATGGGACTATGTGAAATAAGAAAGAAAAAGGGTGTGGTAATAAGGTGCTGGAGAGGGGATATAAAATGTGTTGGTCAGGAAGAGACAAAAGAAAAAATGGTGTTGCAATAATAGTGGCTAAAGAACTGGCCAACAACGTACTCAATGTGGGTTATGTTTGTGACAGAATAATTAAACTTCAGTTGATGATGGATGGAAATATCCTTGACATAATCCAAGTTTATGCTCCTCAAATAGGTTGTGAAATAGATGAAAAGGAAGAGTTCTTCACTAAACTGGAGGATGCTGTAACATCAAACAAGACTGTGATTATAGGAGACTATAAGAGACTTCAATGCTAGAGTTGAGAATGATAGAGGAGGATATGAAACAATTATAGGATGCCACGGAGAAGATCACAGAATGATGAAGAGGAGATGTTATTAGACATGTGTCTGAGAAATACTGTATAATCCTGAATACCACCCGCCACCGAATAAGACCCATACCCTAAATTTAGACGGCAAACTACAGAAAAAAATAAAATCAAATAACTTACATATCTATTTAATTTTCTTCAAATATACCACAAATATAAATTCAGGCGGCTAACAATTAATAAAATCATTACAAAAAATCTTAAATAGAATCGGCCCAGTACTCAGATCATTCACAATTCACCGTCATCATCTGAAGTTTCACCATAGGAATTTTCGTCGCTGGCATCTTTCCACAAATAGCTGTCCTCACTAACATCGACTGAATTTGAAATTATCTTGGACACTAGATTATTAGGAATGCGCGCCCATGTGGTCTTGATCCAGCTGCATATTGGTCCCACTTGAGGCCTCTTCACTTGTCCGGTTCTTGTTAGCGCGTGGTCACCATCAGACGTCCATTTGGTGTACAACGGTTTCTTTGCAGTTTTGAAAGGCTGGTTCTTGCACTCATCCAACGCCTGTAGGATAGAAGTGAGTTCTCCAGGAATTATTGCAATATCAGTTTTTTTCTTTCCTCATCATATCTTTTACGGCATCAGTTGTATGTCCTCGGTAACTGTCCAACACAGGCATGTTTCATTTTTGTAACAAAGCTCCTGGGCGACGTTGCCAAACACACTTCACCCAGTCCTCAACTAACGCACTGTCCATCCAGCCGGACTCATGTGTTCTAACAATAACATCGGACAGCAAGTTTCCTTTTGGAAGTGTTTTCCTGTTTTCCTTTTCAGAACCACATATGGAGGGAGTTTGGTTCCATCCTCTAATACGCACAACATTACTGTGCAACGTTGCTTTTCTTTACCACCTGTTCTGATGGTTACACTTTTAGAACGCTTTGTATCCACTGTACTTTCCAATGGCATTTCAAAATAGACAGGTGTCTGGTCAGCATTCCCAATTTACGACAGCAAATAAGAATTTTGCTCCTTAAACGACTAATGTGACACTGAAATGCTGTCAATTTTTCTTCATACGCCTCGGGGAGACTTTGTGAAATAGACTCGGAATGCACAATCCCTTTATCCGATAAAGGTTTTGGACCCATCCATGGCTTGCAGTAAAAACCTTGTGTTTTGAGTTCTTTTGAGACCTCTAGTGCTTTCAGTTGACACATTTCACTAGAAATACCATATCCTAACTCACGTTTTCTATCACAGATTTGTGGAGTTGTTCTTCAATTTCTCGAAACCCTGTGCTCCGCCCACGGAATTGCCATTACTTTTTAGAAGATGTTCCTTCTTCCGCCCATCACAAAAACACGATTCATCAATATCATGCTTTCTGCCAACAGCATGATTTCCTTATATTTCAGCTTCATTTACAACTTTAAGTTTCTTACGCACAGTATATGACCGCAGATGCCGTTTTGAATCCATCGCTTTCTATGAAGATAGCACTTTCGCGGGACAGATACGGAACTCGAATGTGAGCGGAGTAGACTTCCATAGCCAACAGTCTCGACTTTCGCAAGGTAGGGTATCCCGCAAGATCAGCTATTCGTGCACCCAGCATGCCAGCAACACTTGTGAAACAAATGACGATCAAGCATACGCAGCAGCGGCTTTCATATTTATTCCATATTTACCCATATTCTTTGATTTACCGTATTTCTTTACCTTACATGTCACTGTAACCTTATTGAGAAAAAATCGATCTTGTTTTATAGAACACAAATAAAACACAATAAGTCCTCAATTCCTGTTTACGTATGGTATATTGAGTATGGTAACCATATTCAAATCTATTTCAATAGGTACTCCATGTAAACGTAGTAAATATTTACAAGACTGAACGGCTTGAATACGACCCGCACCGAAGATTTAGAACCAATATTTTGGGGGAAAAATTACGGGTGGTATTCAGGATTATGCCATAAATGGATCATTTGTAATGGACTGTATAAGAAAAGAGATAATCACAAGTTTACCAGATACAGTTGGAACTTGCAACAGAAATCCATAACTGATTATATAATAATAATGGAGGAAATCAGAAGTTGCTTGACAGATGTGAAGGCCATGCCAAGCATTAATCTTGATGGTGACCACAGACTATTGGTGGGGACATTGTTGAAATTCAGAAGGGGTAAATATTGGGGGGAAAAGACAGGCAAAAATCAAATGCTGGAAACTAAAAGATAGAGAAATCCAAGAGATATATAGAGAAAAGATTAATACTCAACTTCCTAAAGATGAGAGGAAGAATTTTGAGGAAGGATGGAAAAGGTTCAAACAGGCTGTAGTCAAAGCAGCAGAAGAAACCTGTGGAAGGACTTCAAGTACCTTTCAAAGCAAAAGTCATGATATATAAATCGTATTATTTGCCAATATTGACCTATAGAGCAGAATGTTGGACTTGAACAAAAAAAGATCTGAGTAAATTACAAGTGACAGAGATGCACTTTCTGCGAGGAACCTTGGGTGAAACAAGGAGGGACAAGATAAGAAATGCAACCATACTAAGCATGCTACAGATCAACCCTCTAAAAGAAACTATGGAGAGAGAAGTAGGCTGAAATGGTTCGGCAATGTCAAAAGAACGGGACAAGAAAGATTACTAACAGTTCTGGAATGGACACAATCTAGAAGAAGACCAATTGGAAGAACACAAAAAAGATGGAGGTATCAGGTGGAGGATGACGTCAATTGTAGAGAACTACAATGGCAGACAGTGATGAAAGATAAAATGTGGGAAAAAAGGGAAGATTGGAAGAGGGTCTGTGAACGACCTGCGTAAGCAGAAACATATGAAGCAGAAGGAGAAGAAGAAGAAGAAGAAGAAGAGTAAGGATGTAAAGCAGAGTGCATATAAGTCTCTGGTAAGACCCCAACTAAAGTTTGGTTCCAGTGTATGGGACTCTCACCAGGATTAATTGATTCAAGAACTGGAAAAAATCTGAAGAAAAGCAACTCGATTTGTTCTGGGAGATTTCCGACAAAAGAGTAGTGTTAATAAAATGTTGCACTGGGAAGACTTGGGAGAAAGATGATGAGCTGTTTGACTATGTGGTATGTTCCAGCTGTCAGTGGAGAGAAGGTGTGGAATGAAATTAGTAGACAAATAAGTTTGAGTGGTGTCTTTAAAAGTAAGAAAGATCACAATATGAAGATAAAGTTGGAAATAACTGGGTAAGTTTGCCAAGTGGTTAGTGGCGCACGGCTGTGAGCTAGCATCCGGGAGATAGTGGGTTCGAATCCCACTGTCGGCAGCCCTGAAGATGGTTTTCCGTGGTTCCCATTTTCGCACCATTTCCTTCCAACTCCTAAGCCTATCCTGTCCCATTGTTGCGATAAGACCTATTTGTGTCAGTGTAACGTAAAGCCACTAGCAAAAAAAAACAAAAAACATAAGAACAAAACAAAAAAAAGCAGTAGTAATACAAGAGGACAAATTGAGGCAAATATTCTTTTATAAGAAGGTGAGTTAGGGATTGGATTAATGTACCAAGGGTGATGTTCAATAAATTTCCAATTTCTTTGCAATCATTTAAGAAAAGCGAGGAAAATAACGGATAGGGAATCTTCCACCTGGTCAACTGCCCTAAATGCAGATCAGTGGTGATTGATTGACTGATAAAGAATTGTACCCAGGACGAAGTGCTGTAAGAAAATTTCAGCGTCTTGAGTTTAGCGAGTAATATATCTCTGTCTACACAGTCGCCTTTGTTTAGTATTTCCCATCACTTTCTTTGTTTTCTTGTAAACCGTATTCTCAAGAATCTCATTTCACTCACCTGCACTCTACTATTACCTCTTCTTTCATTTCATTTTCTGTAGGTTAATTCTGTTCTCCTTTATCTGTGTATTATCCCGTGTCATATAGAGGTGGTGGTGGTGGTGGTGTCAGCAACAGCTTTTGTTTTAAGTGGAAACACAATTTGGTAATCATCCTCTCTGAACAAAATACATGGAAATAAAAATAAAATAAAATCTTTTATTCAATAGGGAATTTGAAAATGAATTAAAAGGTTTTCTTATTGAGCTGAAACAGTCACTAAGGCATCAAAAGGGAGCGTAAATTCTTTGAGTAACAGAACGCTTGAAATGTATATACTCGTGATTATTTGACTCCCATGCATAAAGGGAATGAAGAGATCAGCAATATTCTTGTCATTGGCTGGTAAGAGTTCAAGTGTCTTCTGCAGATTGAAAGACATCCGCTTCATTTCCAGTACCAAACCTTAGTTTTACATTAAATCCACCTGTTTGTTACTATATACCTGCTTTAAGCACATTAATTATTTGTAACATGTTTCATTCCTAGGAACGTCTTAGCTACATAACGTTGCTTTTGCATGTTATAAATCTCATTCCATATTGACGGTTATCATTTTACAAATAAAAAGAATTAATAAGATTCTCCTTTTCAATACAAAACAAACCATCTCTTAGATGGGCAATGTCTATACATGTTTCAGCCTAATCTCAAAGCCATCTTCAGTAGAAGTTCAATTATTACATTACATAAACAAATTTAAAATACTGATGAACTAAAATACAATGATCGTGATTGTTAAAGTAAAAAGCATATTGAGGTAAAAAAATTTCTTCTCTGAAAGGCTGTTTTGATTGACAGCAAAACTTGCTGATTCCTTTAAATGAAACACTGTGTTGTACAATGTTGTGAGACCATCAATATCTTTTTTAATAGGTATGCATCATCTGTAATGGATACAAAAGAGTATGAGTGCATGAAAACAAATCAAAATATTCTGCGAAAGTAAGTCTCAGTGGCCTTACTTATTAAAAACCTGTCGTCTCAAGTGGTATGACTTTGACATCTCAAGTCACATTGACATTAAGCTTGCGTTAAGCTTTCAGTGTGTCCGTGCATATATGGTTGGGTGGGGAAGTGGAGGAGGGGAGACGAACAATGAAGGGTAATGTAAGTTACGGGAGCGGGATATTGAGGAAAGGGCAGGGCTTGTTCTGGAATGTCGGTAGTGAAACTCATTTTTATTCATAAATTGCTGACTGATGAGAGGGACAAAGGTTTCCAATAATATATTTCTCTTCTCGTTAATTTCATTTAGGTTGTGTGTGGAATTGTTATATTGGTCAATATCGATATAAATATTCTCCAATATATTGAGTAAGGGACCTTTCTGTTCATAATGTAAGATCTTTAAATCCTGGTCAATTGTTGTGTATTTATGACTTTGCTCCCTACAATGTTCGCTCATGGGTGTGTAGCGGTTATACTTCAAGGCGTTAAGATGTTCGGTGTATCTTATATTAAAACTACGGCCTGTTTGTCCTACGCATGTTGAAAACCAAGACTGGCACTTTAATTTGTATATCCCTGAGTTTGTGAATTTGTTGTTGCCATTGATGGTATGAGAATTAAAAAATGTTTTGGCATTGGTATGAATGGTCTTGAAAGCTATTTTTAAACAGTGAGGAAACGATACCGAAGGTGAACGATCGCACGCGTATAATCGCTTGTGACAACGGATGTGTCAGAGGTAGGGCTCTCACTGTAACCAAAGGATAATATACAGTTTAATATAGGAATTTTGAAGGGACAGCAAAAATTGTCATGATAACGGGGCTCTTGTTAATTGCTGTACTCGCTATAGCGGACTTCTTTACTAAAATAAGTGGGGAGGTTTGACTTGGGCAGTGAAATGGGAAGGGAAGATGAATTTACTTATGTTCTAACCAATCAATCAATACTGATCTGCATTTAGGGCAGTCGCCCAGGTGGCAGATTCCCTATCTGTTGCTTTCCTAGCCTTTTCCGAAATGATTTCAAAGAGATTGGAAATTTATTGAACATCTCCCTTGGTAAGTTATTCCAATCCCTAACTCCCCTTCCTATAAATGAATATTTGCCCCAGTTTGTCCTCTTGAATTCCAAATTTATCTTCATACTGTGATCTTTCCTACTTTTATAAACGCCATTCAAACTTATTCGTCTACTAATGTCATTCCACGCCATCTCTCCGCTGACAGCTCGGAACATACCACTTAGTCGAGCAGCTCTTCTTCTTTCTCTCAGTTCTTCCCAACCCAAACATTGCAACATTTTTGTAACGCTACTCTTTTGTCGGAAATCACTCAGAACAAATCGAGCTGCTTTTCTTTGGATTTTTTCCAGTTCTTGAATCAGGTAATCCTGGTGAGGGTCCCATACACTGGAACCATACTCTAGTTGGGGTCTTACCAGAGACTTATATGCCCTCTCCTTTACATCCTTACTACAACCCCTAAACACCCTCATAACCATGTGCAGAGATCGGTACCCTTTATTTACAATCCCATTTATGTGCTTACCCCAATGAAGATCTTTCCTTATATTAACACCTAGATACTTACAATGATCCCCAAAAGGAACTTTCACCCCATCAACGCAGTAATTAAAACTGAGAGGACTTTTCCTATTTGTGAAACTCACAACCTGACTTTTAACCCCGTTTATCAACATACCATTGCCTGCTGTCCATCTCACAACATTTTCGAGGTCACGTTGCAGTTGCTCACAATCTTGTAACTTATTAATCACTCTATAGAGAATAACATCATCCGCAAAAAGCCTTACCTCCGATTCCACTCCTTTACTCATATCATTTATATATATAAGAAAACATAAAGATCCGATAACACTGCCCTGAGGAACTCCCCTCTCAACTATTACAGGGTCAGACAAAGCTTCACCTACTCTAAATCTCTGAGATCTATTTTCTAGAAATATAGCAACCCATTCAGTCACTCTTTTGTCTAGTCTAATTGCACTCATTTTTGCCAGTAGTCTCCCATGATCCACCCTATCAAATGCTTTAGACAGGTCAATCGCGATACAGTCCATTTGACCTCCAGAATCCAAGATATCTGCTATATCTTGCTGGAATCCTACAAGTTGAGCTTCAGTGGAATAATCTTTCCTAAAACCGAATTGCCTTCTATCGAACCAGTTATTAATTTCACAAACATGTCTAATATAATCAGAAAGAATGCCTTCCCAAAGCTTACATACAATGCATGTCAAACTTACTGGCCTGTAATTTTCAGCTTTATGTCTATCACCCTTTCCTTTATACACAGGGGCAACTATAGCAACTCTCCATTCATCTGGTATAGCTCCTCCGACCAAACAATAATCAAATAAGTACTTCAGATATGGTACTATATCCCAACCCATTGTCTTTAGTATATCCCCAGAAATCTGATCAATTCCAGCCGCTTTTCTAGTTTTCAACTTTTGTATCTTATTGTAAATGTCATTGTTATCATATGTAAATTTTATTACTTCTTTGGCCTTAGTCTCCTCCTCTATCTCGACATTATCCTTGTAACCAACAATCTTTACATACTGCTGACTGAATACTTCTGCCTTTTGAAGATCTTCACATACACACTCCCCTTGTTCATTAATTATTCCTGGAATGTCCTTCTTGGAACCTGTTTCTGCCTTAAAATACCTATACATACCCTTCCATTTTTCACTAAAATTTGTATGACTGCCAATTATGCTTGCCATCATGTTATCCTTAGCTGCCTTCTTTGCTAGATTCAATTTTCTAGTAAGTTCCTTCAATTTCTCCTTACTTCCACAGCCATTTCTAACTCTATTTCTTTCCAGTCTGCACCTCCTTCTTAGTCTCTTTATTTCTCTATTATAATAAGGTGGGTCTTTACCATTCCTTACCACCCTTAAAGGTACAAACCTGTTTTCGCATTCCTCAACAATTTCTTTAAACCCATCCCAGAGTCTGTTTACATTTTTATTTACGTTTTCCACCGATCATAGTTACTTTTTAGAAACTGCCTCATGCCTCCTTTATCAGCCATATGGTACTGCCTAACAGTCCTACTTTTAAGACCTTCCTTTCTATCACATTTATTTTTAACTATGACAAAAACAGCTTCGTGATCACTAATACCATCTACTACTTTTCCCTATAGAGCTCATCTGGTTTTATCAGCACCACATCCAGGATATTTTTCCCTCTGGTTGGTTCCATCACTTTCTGAATCAGTTGTCCTTCCCATATTAACTTATTTGCCATTTGTTGGTCATGCTTCCTGTCATTCGCATTTCCTTCCCAATTGACATCTGGCAAATTCAGATCTCCCGCTACAATCACATTTCTTTCCATGTCGTTTCCCACATAGCTGACTATCCTATCAAATAATTCTGAATCCGCGTCAGTGCTACCCTTTCCTGATCTGTACACTCCAAATATATCATGTTGCCTATTATCTTTAGAAATGAGCCTTACACCTAGAATTTCATGTGTCTCATCTTTAACCTTTTCATAGCTTACAAATTCTTCTTTCACCAGAATGAAGACTCCCCCTCCCACCCTTCCTATCCTATCTCTACGATACACACTCTAGTGCCGTGAGAACATTTCTGCATCCATTATATCATTTCTCAGCCATGATTCAACTCCTATTACAATATCTGTTAAATATATATCTATTAAATTACTTAATTCTATTCCTTTCTTTACAAATACTTCTACAGTTCAACACTAACAATTTTATGTCATCCCTACTTGATTTCCAGTTCCATGTTCCCTTATCACCGCTCCCTAGGCCATCCCGTTTCCCTGAATGTACGTCCCTATTACCCTTCCAAACAAATTTCCTAACTTATAAGTACCACTGCGGTTTAAATGAAGGCCATCTGAGTGCAGATCCCTATCTCCTACCCACCCATTAGGATCTAGAAATTTCACTCCCATTCCCACATACCCACTCCACCTATCTTAATACCAATCTTAATACCTTAATACCTATCTTAATACAATTTTCTATTCACTTAAATGGATGTTAAAAATTCGTTAGTATACAGCACTCTTGTTTATATATGATTTGTGTGTTTTTTTTAGTTGTTCATTTTAAAAATATTTTTTAAAAGCACCTTTTCGTGTTGATGTTACATCTTAATTAAAAAACTGTTCTCTTCAGCTGCTCTTATATTCTGATGTGCGTATTGTCATTCTGTTTAACTTGGTGAAAATGGGTCTCTTGAATTTTTAAAAATTAAGGGATCCTCTGAAGCTGATTGCTGTCTTATTGATGTTATGAAAAATAATGTAGCCACACAGATGCACACGAAATGCTGCCAGTTGGTACAATTAATTTTATTCACATGAAAATGAAAACCTACAACCTGTTTTTTAGTCATTGACTGGGTCAGAAATGTTATGAATGAAGCAGATATAGGCTATTAGTACGATGGGGTCGCCACTCCCAAATTGATTTTTATTAATGAATGATAGATGCTATGAAGTGAGAATGGAGAGTGTTGCTGGAATGAAAGATGACAGGGAAAACCGGAGTACCCGGAGAAAATCCTGTCCCGGTCCGCTTAGTCCAGCACAAATCTCACATGGAGTGACCGGGATTTGAACCACGGTATCCAGCGGTGAGAGGCCGACGCGTTGCCGTCTGTGCCACGAGGCTTTTATTCACATATATATATATATACAAAATAATACACAGATAACCTTAATCACAGTATCACAACAAACACCTCACTTCAAGAATATAATCAATCAATCAATCAATCAATCAATCAATCAATCAATCAATCAATCAATCAATCAATCAATCAATCAATCAATCAATCAAACACTACTGATCTGCATTTAGGGCAGTCGCCCAGGTGGCAGATTCCCTATCTGAAAACAAATTCCATCTGTTGCACATCACTGGAATCTCAAAGATATTCTAATTGCAATAGCTTTGCTCTAAGTATTTATCCTTCTTGCTTGGCCGAACTACTGGGTGGAAACAAAAGAATGACACTAACCGCTGTTTGTTTTCACTATGGGTTCCTCATTGCACGGTGTTTTGTGTTCTTTGCTAAATGATTACAATGAAAGGGAAAAGTATTGTGATCATGATTTATTGAGTGAAAGTGAGAGTTCAATGAACCTAGTGATAATGAAAGTATTAATTGCGGGAAGACGACAGTGTTATTCTCGGTATCGTTTTACCGACAACAGCTTGTGGTGATGGGATTTCACACTTGGATACTGTAAATACCACCAAATTTGCAAATTCTGTTCCTATCCCTGATAAACTACAATTTACTGGACAAGAAGTTTTAAAAATATACAAGGTTTTCTGAAAATGAATATCGGAGATTTAAGGCTCTATAGTGCTTATTACATTGAACTTACATTAGTAAATAATACATCAAGTGAAAGAGAAACTCAAACAGTTGGTCCTACAAGTGTTCAATGTGAACACCATTCGTCACACCGCACATATAGAGTTGATAGCAGAGTTCACCCCACATCTCGTTCAGTGTGTCTGGAGTAATTGTTGCAAAAGGTGTTTCAATCCTGTTTCCTTGAAACTCTCCACACTGACATCACTGGAACTGCTAATTCACGACAAGCCCTCCGAACCGATTTCTTGGGGCTAGGCTTGAAAGACACTTTCACTTGTTAAAGACGTGCTTTTTTTGTTGGTCTTCTGGAACTCTTGCCTTTTGCAAAGACAGCCGGTGTCTTCAAACACATAACATCTATGGATGTTATTATCACTTGGAGGATGACAATGAAACTTAATATGGAGCGCACATTGCACTGAGACTACAGATTCACCATCAACAGCGCCACATGCCCTCACTCTATTATGAGCACTGCGCAGAGGTTTGAAATTGAATCCAGGCTTTTGGCACGCAGTCTAGTATAACACCACCTCCACTACGCTGACGGCCATCATTCTGATGGTGAAAATGTTTTCCACCAATGGGACTCGAACCAGCTAACCACAGTGTCAGACCATTGATACTTCAGAGCCTAAACGCTCAGGGCCACCAGGCGGGCTAGTTCAAATTATCCTAACTGAACACTGCATTTGTGAAGTTGCACTTAAGTAGGTTCCTATTCAGCCATGGTGTACATGATGTGTAGATCTATTGTGCCTTTCTCCTTGTTCTTCCCTTCCCACAACAAAACTGAAAGTGGATGAATGAAGTGGAGGAAGATCTTGCATTAGGCCCACTTTAGACTACCGGAACACGACTACTTATCATTACCATAAAAATTGCTTGCAATTTTTATTCGAGTCACATGCCAGAAGACAGGTCTGGTCAAGTCAGAAGCAAATGTAGGAGCCAGTAAAATTTCTTGTGTGCCAGACATAAAAAAATAATTTGCCTACCCCTGTAATATTAACCAGTTCAAACTCTCACTTCATCTTAATCACTATCAAATCACATTCACTACTCTAGATACTTCATTTAACCTTTCCACTGCTGAGTTTTAATGACCAGGTGAACCCTTCTGGGCCAGGTTCTTTTTAAGGAAGAAGCACTTTTACAGATACATTTTTACTGATACCATCAACGGAATGCATATCGTCACCTTAGCCCAATACGGGGTCGGGGATGAAGTGAGATTATATTTTAAAGCTTTTTTTTATGGCCAGATGCCCTTCCTGATGTCAACCTCAGTTGAGAAGATGATGAATATGAAATGAATGATGGTGAATGAAACTGGGTTCGAAAGTGGAGGGAATTGGCTGTGGCTTATGAATAGGAACTGTCCCGGTATTTGCTTGGGAGTGCAAAAGGGAAACTATAAAGAAAAAAAAATTCTCAGGACAGTTGACGGTGGATTTCGAACGCACTCGCCTGTCAAATGCAGAGCTTGGCTCCAATGCCGTAGCATGTTAACATGCAAGGCTACTCCACTTGGTGATATTATTACTGAAATATAATATAAAATTGTTGATCCAAGAACTGGTATTATCAAAATCATTAACATTTAGGGAAAAAAGAATTTTTCTGAGGAGGGGGTGACAATTTAGCACGAAATTCATCGTTACTACTTTGTCTTGCACTTTGTTGTAGTTCTGTATCACCCCCTATATATTATTCATCTTCATCATCAAAATATAGCTCTCCAGAATCACTGTTTATGAGGAAACATTCACTTTCTTCATCAACAAGAGTTGAATATATACTTGAAGACTCCATGATGGCTACACGTTAGTGGGAAAGATTTTCCTCTCCAACGAAGCTGAATTAACACCAGATCAATTTCAAAACATGTGAAATGGAGTGGTGTATGTGCCATACAGAACTTGTTTGAGCATTTCCATGGAATTTCAAAGCATGACACTATATCCCATTCATGTATGAGATCGGTGGAGTACACAGTGCACCAAAACGTATATATACAGGTATGGCGGGCGAGGCACGGCGTTCATTAACATATATATATATATTGTACCAGTGAAATAGTCCAACTTTATGAATTAATATTAAAGTTAGCACGAAGTAGGTATCAGGGCAATTCTGGGTGGTTTCTAGCTAGGGCTTGGTACAGGAGGCAGGGTCATATCTACAAGAAATTTTTAAAATAGATTGAATAATAGTTTTTTATTCAGAAAATGCAATTTCAAAGTGCACATTACCATATTGTTGATAGTCGCTGTCTTCAACATCGCCTTTTGATGTCCCGTGCTCCCAGTTCACCAGGCTGAACGGGGCTGGAACACGTTCTGGAAGTTGCCAATATTACATTGAGATAAGGCCGGAACATCCAGGTTGGTTAGATATGGGTTTGAGTCTCAAACTTTCGACGTTCTGGATGATCTCCGACGTTCTCCAACGATGTTGCGGGGTAATCACTCGTCACGTAACTTATACGAGTGTCCAGAATTACACAGTCCACCGACACTTTGGTTTAACAGCACTGTTTCATTTAATATGGTTGGGATATGCAGTCGAATTCACTCTTAATCTTGTAGATAGAATTTATTTCACTAAAGATGAAGATGCGGGTAGCATCGAGATTGGAAGAAAATAAAGCACAGTTCATGAATAGAAATAATGAAACTCAAAAATTGTTCATGCACATGGCACACTTTGTGGTGATTTTCCAGTAAATAAAGTAGCACTTGACATTGAAAGATATGTATGACTGCTCTGGAGTTTATCAAAGACACTGCTGTCAGTCATGAAACAACACTAAACACTTTGACGAAGAAATAAGGTTGAAATGAAAAGCATAGTTCGTTGTTAGGCACACTTGACTTTAAATAAAATATGTGACTGTTCGAGAGTTTATCAAAGACGCTGCTGTCATTCACGCACAAATAATTTACACACTGTTCAGAAGAAATAATACACAATTTTGAATTGGATAAAGAACACAGTTTGAGTTCGGAGTGAAACCTTGGTGTCGTAGCACACGGTTATGGTAATCACTTGCATTAACACTCTTGTGAAAGTTTGAACACTTTCATAAACACTCTAAATCCCAATGAAATTATGCTGACAGTTTTTTTTTGCTAGTTGCTTTACGTTGCACCGACACAGAAAGGTCTTATGGCGACGATGGGACAGGAAATGGATAGGAGTGGGAAGGAATCGGCCGTGGCCTTAATTAAGGTACAGCCCCAGCATTTGCCTGGTGTGTAAATGGGAAACCACGGAAAAACATTTTCAGGGCTGCCGATAGTGGGGTTCGAACCTACTATCTCCCGAATACTGGACACTGGCCGCAATTAAGCGACTGCAGCTATCGAGCTCGGTAATGTCACAGTTAATAGTATAACGTAGTAGTGTCACATTGAAATTAAATATGTTTGTTCAGATGCTAAGTTTCACACAAGCAACGTGGTAATAAACTCAGTCCTACAAGAACAAAAGTAAGTTGCATCGAGAAGTTTCTACATGCGCACAGAATATAAGTCCGACTTGACTGTTGTCACCTAAGTCCAATAAACCACTTGTCATAATCAGAGTTCAAATATGCGCACAGATTATAAGTTCAAATTGATTGATAGATTTAAAGATAAAAATTTCATTGTTCCGTATTTAAAAGTATCACAGTATCAATTTAACTGTGATACTTTTCAATACGGAACAATGAAATTTTTATCTTTAAATGCACAAGCTAACCAAGCTAAACAAAATGCCTTCTCTTTCATGGGCCTTAAGATCAAGATCACTAAATTAGGAAAAGATATAGACTTCCTAAAACAATGCATTTCCTATAATCTTACCCCCAAATTTCTTCAAAGTTGTATCAGGAAAAACCCATTCCTCTCCTCACGTATTAAAAACCCAAAGAATAACCAACAAAATTTGGTTAAAAAATGAAATTCGTTTCTTACACAAGAAAAAATCGTATTTAAACAACAGATTATATGAAACACATCTAGAAATTGCTAATCTTCTCCTGAGTGCTCAATGGAACCTCTTCCTAGCTGAAGTTGACAATAAATTATTTCATGAATTGTCAATTAAGCAACAAACCCTTGAGAAAAAACTCAACATTCTTAAGAACAATTCCTCACATAAATATCAGTTTAAGAAAATTAACACACCCTCCAAAACCATTGAACAATTCCATCCTCCTATAGTCAATTTATCTAAAACAACTCTGAGTGATGATGAAAGCTTATTTCTTTCGAAGGGCCTCAAACACAATTGGCCCAACCTCAACACTTTCAATATAGCCACCAATTTAATCATTGAATCTGGAGTATACAGATTCAAATGTAACAACTGCAGCTCCTCGTACATCGGTCAGACTGGCCGCAACTTCAACATCAGATACTCCGAACACATCAACGCCATTAAATACAACAGATTCTCCACCATAGGACAACACATACATGACTCCAAGCACAATTTCACCAATATTGAAAAAAACATGAAAATACTTAAAATCATTAACAAAGGCCCCCTCCTAAACACTACTGAAAATTGTTTTATTCACCTTGACTGATATTTCAACCCCAATTTCAACTTAAACGACATTTCTGAAAAACCCAACATCCTATTTGACTTCCTAAATCTTCGTCTCAAAAATTCTAAATTTCAAAACCTGAATTCAATTTTCCATGCCTTACAAAGTTCCTACCCACATTTTGTACCTCCAGTAACCCACCCTCCTAACCCACCCTAAACTACCCCTCCTTCATCCCTATCTTATCCTTTCTCACCACCTTTTAACTTTAAACCCTTTTAAACTTTTCTTATCCACTAAAATTCTTTCTTTATTAACTTATCCTATTTTTCTTTTCACCTAAAAAAATAAAGCTACATTTTCACCTTCATTTTAGGCCCCCACTTTGGAATTTAAACTCATGCCTTGCGTCCGCCAACTTTGACTACTTCAATAACGACCTGAATTTTTTTTTATATTAAAAAAAATAGCGCACTGTGCATACACTTTTTCATTTGTTTCTGGTATTGCACTTTTTATCATTTTTTCTATTCACTATTGTTTTTTCACGTCAACTGTTCTAAAAATCTTAAAGATCATAATTACGTATTCAATTGTACTGAATCGTATTATAAGTATATATATATATATATACAGGTATATTTTCGTGAACTAAGCAAATACTTGATCATTAATCTATCCTTCAATCTCCGTCAGTGTATGAAACTACAGCACTTGATGTTGTAAACACCGCGCCGATCTTCTGGAGCTTGCAAGTTACTTCGATTGAGCTGCTCGCCTTCGGCTTCTTCATGACTTTAGATCTTCATATTTGGATTGTGTTGTGACTTTGTGCCTGATGGTGTATGCAATCTGGCTCATTTAAATATTCTCTGCTTTTCGTGAACATTGTGAAACAGTGCCAAACATTGCGTGTGCCGTGCTGATGCTCGGAAGATCACACATTACTTCTTTTAAGTGACTTACATTCCACTTCGTCTGAATTTTACACTGCCTACCCCCGAAATTTTTATATCGCCTCTTCAGCTGATATTGTGTGGACTTGACCGTTAACTTCTTTCTTACTTATGCATTGTTTTTCGAGTTACAATCGGCTGATGATGACCCAGACTGGGGTCGAAACCGGTACCATTTCCACTTTTAATTAAATAAGAATGTAATCTCTACATCTCTTATTTACTTGTATTGAATAGGTTGAACTACCATATTTATTATTTCAATATAACTTTGACTGATAGACTCAATGTCCATTATAAAGACTTTGTTATACATTAGAGTTCACACACGCACAGTTGATAAGTTCAACATGACTGTCAGTGTTTAAGTCCCACAGGAAGACTTTGAATATTCAAAGGTAGACTCTGTCAGCACTTCGACGAACACTGCAGTGTGGAGAGTCAGGCTGAACACCCAGCTATGACTGTCTGATCTGGGTAAAGTGAGCTCTCCTTATATTCTGTTCGGGGCTCCTACATCATCATATAACGTGATCACTTGAGGCTGATTATCTTGCGAAGCCCTCGACGGATTTCCTTAAGATTCACAATTTGGGACGTTTATATTACACTCCTCAGAATGACGTATCGATCAAGTCGCTGCGATTAATATTAGAGAAGTTTTGATTTTTTTCTCAATGGAATGTTTGCAAAGGTGTAACGTTCATATCCAGAATATACCAGACCATGCAGGCTACACGAGGTGTCAGGCAGCTAGTCTATATTGTCCCTGCAGATACGTCACACACACAGCTGTCGGCGGCTCGCCTGTTCGCTCCTCCGAACGTAAACAAACCAAATTTGCTCTGAACGTCTTGCGTGACGATGAAGTATAATTAATAGCGAAACAATACGGCATGTACAGGTCATAACCGGTACAATATATATACGGGTTTAGCGTTGAATGGGTTAATGGGCCCAAATGTACTAAGACTAGAGCAGTTGTTATTACATAGTAGTGCAGCACACAAGGAAAATAGTGAATAAAATCTGGAGCCAAGAGTGGCAAAAGGTAGAGGTTTAAGTTGTCGATGTAATGGGTAAGAGCGATCACGAGATATAGGCCTATCGGACGCTCATATTCATTCAAGTCAATGTTCAGGTGTTACCACCGCTTATAACCACTTCTAAACCTAATAATCTCTGTAATTATATACCTTGGAGAGACGACAACAACAACAACAAAAATAAATTACCTTAGGAACAAATTTTATTATGGAGTTATTTTAAATGTCACCAAATTGATGTTTTATACGTTGCTATTTTCAGAGTAGAAATACATTCCAAAAATATTGTTTTTCTTCAGACTGGAGTTTAGCAGATACAATTTGAAAATTTTAGGTGCCTATATATTTCTTTCCGGCACCATGACGTCCGAGCACCTGGGATTTCACCAGCCTTACCATAAGAAAAAATGTTTTGGTTATTTTTAAAATGTATTTAAGTTGTTGAACCTCTCAAGTCAGCCAGCTCAATTCTTTTCTGATAAAGTGTCCTTTTTGCTTACAGTTAAAATGAAAGACGATGCAGCGGAGTTACCAGCAACCGCAGAAGCAAGGCAAGAGCCTCCAGTACCGGTCAAGCCTCAAGATGTTCCTAAAGAGGTCGCAAAGTATACAGGGGCACAGGCGGAGTCGAAGCAACTAGTGGCGCCAGCCGAGGCTAAGAGCGCAGCGCCAGACCAACAGGTTCCGGGGCCAGAGAAGAAGGAGGAGGCAAAGCTCGTGGACCAAGACGCCATTATCAAAGAGGATGAGGAGATGGCAAAAGCAGAGAAGAGGGCTGAGAATGCCGCCGAGGAGAAACACGCTGAACTTCTGCGTAAACTCGAGGAGCACGAAGAGCAACAAATAAAATTGCTTCAAGAGCAGAAACAGATCCTTCAAGTGCTGCAAGAGCACAAGAAGGAGATAGATAGGACTAAGAACCTCACAGTAGAACAAGTTAACAAAGTCATCGGCGGCGATGGTGCAAAGAAAGTCGGTGTTCCTGAACAATTACTCCTGGCCAAGGATAGTCAGCGGAAAATTGTTGTCCCAGAGGAAGCTAATGTTCCAGCCGTGAACAATCCAAATATTGACCAGAAACAAGTTGTTACCCCAGATAAAATTAAACTTCCTGAACAGAGATTCCTAGCCAAGAACAGTCCAAATATCCAACAAAATGAAGTTATCCCAGAAAAACTTAAATTTCCTGAATAGAGATTCCCACTCGAAGACAAACCCAGTATCTTACAAAATGAAGTTATGCCAGGAAAACATAAAATTCCAGAGCGGAGTTTGCCAGCTGAAAGCAATTAAATAATTTACAAAGTGAAGTTATCCTAAGAAAACCTAAAAATCGAGAACAGAGATTCCCAGCCAAAGACAATCCAAATATGTCAGAAAACAAAGTTATCCCAGATAAAGTTAAAATTCCAGAACAGAGATTCCCAGTCAAGAACATTCCAAGTATCATTCAACAGCAGAAAGCTCATATTGCTGAACAAGATGACTTGGTCAAAGATAGTGTGAATATTGCGCAGCAGAAAGTTATCCCGGAGAAAATCCACTTTCCAGTGCAGGAGACAAAGGTTCAGAAGGACGCTCTTCAGAATGTTGCTGGGAATGCAGTGGTGAACATGCAGGCAAACGGTCTTGAAACCAATCTTGTGGACAGTGAGAGAGCTTATCACAAGCAGGACATGTCTTAACTCACAAAAGTGAAGGAGGGGAAACCAGGTGAGCAGTCTAATGCCACATTACATTTGTCCCTACAGCTAAGACTCAATCACATTTCCTTATTCAGTTTGATCTCTGTATTCATGTAACATAAAATCTTTCCACTCTGTCCGGCTACATGGCTAAATGGTTAGCATGCTGGCCTTTGGTCACAGGGGTCCCGGGTTCGATTCCCAGCAGCGTCGGGAATTTTAACCTTAATTGGTTAATTTCACTGGCACGGGGGCTGGGTGCATGTGTCGTCTTCATCATCATTTCATCCTCATCATGAATTGCAGGTCACCTCCAGGCATCAAATCAAAAGACCTCTATCTGGCGAGCCGAACCTGTCCTCGGACACTCCTGGCAAAAGCCATACACCATTTCATTTTTCTTCCATTCTGCCAAACACACAACAATTTCAATATAAATAATACACTATAAACAAACCCGTAACAATATACACTATTATACAATGACTGATATGTTTCATTCTACAAGAACATTCTCAGATTCTATCAAATCACTTTAAACATCCATATATATGTACAATTTTGTTTACATTGCTTAAACTTGTCAATGATAGAGAGTTAGGTAATAATATGGACAAGTAAGAACAGATAATGAATTTACAAGTATTAACACATTCTCTAGACTGCTGATGCTAAGTCTGTTGTCACCAAACACTATTTCAGGACTGTGGTCATGGAGAGGCAAATGGAAAGTTTTGGGTATAGCATACTATTGGCAGAGAGGGGGAGGGTAAACAGGGGAGTAACAAGAGGAACATTGTGGGTTCTTCATATTGGATGTTATAATCTAGCATACTGTAATGTGGAGTCAGGAGGGGGAAATAGGTGTGGAGCAAGTGTAGCATTCTGGAAAGTCCCTTCATCACTGGAAGGGAAGAGAGGGTGATTATGTATTTTCTGTAATATGGAAGAATGCAAGTTAATGATTTTACGTAAATAAAGTATGGAATTGAAATAGAGATTATCTGTTAGATGTTAATATTATGATGAACCATACTCTAAAGGCTGTTAAGCGCTAATTTCAAGAGTATGTGTTGTCCAGATATTATGTAGGTAGAGCAAAGAGGGGGCAATTTTTAAAGTATGTATGGTCATTTAGGTTGGTTACGTCAGCTTTTTTGTGATGTAAATTTTGATTGCTTCCTTCATATTCAAAGATTCAAGTATGGCTTCATTATTAACAAACTTTGTATTCATCATCATTTAGCATACTTTCTTGCCATTGGGAGGGTGTACATTGCCCCCTATTTCCTGGGTAGTCTCAGCTGGTGAACGAGAGTCCCAGAGTGGGACCCTTCGTTAACTGGCGTCGTTAAATTTTATGGGCAGTTAATAGGACAAGGACTGATGACAAAGGAAAAACAAACAATTTAAAAATATGGTTTGACATTTATTGCTAATAGCACTCCTTAAAACAAAAATTAAACTAAATTTTACAAACAAAACCTTGAGGTCATTATGCATTTTCTTCTCATAAGACAGTTTTATACAATTCTGACTCTCTGGCCCTTCCACATTGAAACCTGAATTACACTGAAATGTAAATAAAATTCAAAATTAGCCTCCATCTGGCTTGAGGAAAACAAAATTGTTGAGGGTGAACCTCATCTTAACTTCTTTGAACCGTGAACCTAATAGAAACTGGTTATTGCGATAGCATATTTTCAACTCAGGAAAATAGAACATTTTTCTTATTGAAAATATCTTTGAATGATAATAGCATTATGAAAATCTCACAAAATAATGCTGAAATATTTACATCATAATTTCATCTTAATTATGAATAGATTCCGATGATATTGAAAACAATTCCTAACAATAAAATTGAATAAATTACATTTTCGAGAATATTTTAATTAATGTAATTTCAAACAATTATGTTGATTTAAAACTTCACAAGCGTAATTATGACCTTAAAAAAGCATTCTTTCCACGAAAATTCTGCAAAATGTGATTGAAATTAATTTGTGACATTTATAAATTAACGTTACACAACACTATGGAAAATTTTACAATATTCAAAAAAAATTATAAAATTTCCTTATGCGAGGTTGAAATAGATCAGGCCTATTCATTTTTAAATAGCACATCAATGTAGAACTTTACTTAAATACACTATAAAATATATTAAATATAATAAATTTCCACAAAATAAACTAGCACAAACAACGCCAGAACAACCTGAGCCCACCATGGTGAACACGTGGTTAGGTTAAAACCACATTTGAATAAATCACAAGAAAAAATATTCCTAACTACTGCATTCACTCACCATTCACACATATGATACAAGCATTTTACTTATATTATTTTAAAATGAATTCTAGAATTTAATTTTAGGTTCTGATTTTTATCATAATCCTATCAATGGAAAAGTCAGATGACAGTATTTGGTAAATCGTTACGTCCGACAATCAGTAACACGTGATTGAATATTGGCAATCACTTTTAAAAGAAAATAGTAGGATTAATACAATGTCGATCACATACAAATTCAGCAATTTAATACTCAGAAGAACTTCCTCTTCTTCTTAAGACACCGTCTCCAAGCGGAGGTTGACGATCCACGTAACTAGCTCTGATCTTGACAGCGCAGAATGGAATGCCACTTCTGAAGTATGGCAGTGCCATGTTTGAAAGTCTTTCAGCCATGAATTTCATCTTTTCCCAGCAGATCTCTTCCCCTGTATCTTTCCCTCAATAATAAGCTGTAATAACTGATACCTCTCACCTCTCATGATATGAACTAGGTATTGTGTTTTCCTCTGCTTTATGGTAAGCAGTAGTTCTTTTTTGCTTTCTCATCTGACAAAGGACCTCAACATTTGAGACCTTCATTACCCAAGATATCCGCAAGAGACTGCAATACAGGTACATTTCAAAGGCATCAATAATTTTTTCTATGACTGGATTCAGAGTCTAGCTTTCACATCCATATAGGAGAACTGGTCAACAATTATCATGCACATCATTAAGGTTAAACATCAATGTAACCGGACACGTGGTCAGTGAGTCACGTTAAATTGTTTTTATCGCTAAATGTCATAAATATCAATTAACACGTGCTAAAAATTTGCAGAATGCATGGTAAACCAACACACATGCTTCTCCAAATAATCCACAATTTAATCCCACAGGATTGCCGTATTCCAGGCTCATACTGCAATTCCTCAACAGAGCACACATTAAATATTTCGCAAGAACAGCAAATATTATTTATCACTTTTTTCTTTTTTTTTTTTTTTTTTGCTATTTTGCTTTACGTTGCATCGACACAGATAGGTCTTATAGCGACAATGGGACGGGAAAGGCCTAGGAATGGGAAGGAAGAGGCCGAGGCCTTAATTAAGGTACAGCCCCAGCATTTGCCTGGTGTGAAATTGTAAAACCACGGAAAACCATCTTCAAGGCTGCCGAGAGTGGGATTGGAACCTACTATCTCCTGAATACTGGATACTGGCCGCACTTAAGCGACTCCAGCTATCGAGCTCGGTCACTTTATTTTAACCCGGCCTATAAATTTATTATTATATTTACGGTTATTATTATTATTATTATTAGTGGTGATTTTAGTGCTACCACAAATCTGAATTTAACACCAAATTCGATGACACTATCCTGCATAAATCCACAGTAATGCATAAGAAGAAATGCACACTGAAATACGTCTTATAAGAAAAAACGTAAATTTTTCCCACACGAGTTCATAAATCTAGAATTGTTTAATTAGATTATATTTCATCCAAGAGGTCTATTACTTTTAAACATTATGTTTGAACATTTGCATGGGAATTAGAAATAATCTCGGAAGACATTCAACAGCAAACTACACTAATAGAAACCAAATAACATTCACACTCAATGTAACAACACTACCATGTCACCAGAAGAATGAATTATGAAAATATAGCAAAATTGCACTGATCTAATATGAATACTAATACAAATGAAGAGGCACATACTACTTCTACATAACTGGACAGTAATAATTTTGAAAATGTTTACTTAAATTTGTGATAAGACTCGATCTCTTCCCAGGTGGCTGAATCTGCTCACATGTCGCAGGTCGTCCTGGTCGCTTTCTCCCTCATGTTAGAATGTGCCTACATTTATCACAGCATGATGACAGCAAAGTCCATTTTCGTAGGTGAATTATTTGCTCCTCTTGAAGATAGGCGTAGATGGTTATTGTGAATTGTAGAGGTCCTCTTCTTTCTTGAAGTTCTGATGGTGTCTGAAGCTGACACTAACAGATTTAGAAAATTTATCAAGTATGACCACGTCGAATAAATAGCTTGATGAACACACTTAACTTGAAGCTCACAAAAATCTGCAGCAATACAAAACCACAATTAAAGAGAGATTGTATGCATTTTTCGCGAGCTTATATACCCTCGGCTGTGGAGGTATGGCACATTCCTGACACAAATAATTGGTTGTCTTGATGTTCTGCGATAGGCTGTAATTCTTTCCAGAAATTACTGGGGTCCGATTGAGTTTTGACACGCGCAAGTACATGCGGAAGCAACCTTGAAAAATTCCTGGCTGGTCACGTGACTACCATGTGTTTATTGATCGGCAGGCTGGAATAATCAATAGTCCGCACACTCCGCAAACCTTGTCAAACCACTTCCTTGAATGAGAACACACCCATTCACAAAAACTTCACACTGCACTCCCAACGAAATAATGTTGTCAGCCATTAAGAATGCATAATTTTCTTCCTCTTTTCCTACCGCTTTTCCCACACGTGTGGGGTCGCAGGTTCGAACTGTGTCGCACATGTGCATTTAGCTCTGTTTTACTCCTGGATGACCTTCCTGCCACCAACCCTATAGGGAGGGATCTGAGTAGACCTGGGATTTTAAGGCAAATGCCTATTTCGTTCCTTACGAAATAACATGATTTTTGTTAAATATGTTGACGTTTCATGATAAATCCCTTACGTTAAAAGAGTTTTATAGTGCCCTAAAATGCCTATTTGGACCTTTAGAGCCTATTTTACTATTTTAGTGCCTAAAATGCCTATTTTCTATATTTAAAATAAAATTCAACTTCTGTAATTTTTACAATCACCCAATGGACATCCCTGGAATGAGCAGAACATCAGAGGGTGGGTTTTTCGCAAAAATGTCGTTCTTCCCAGACAGCTGTCACCAAAGGAATGCTGAGTGAAGTGTGGAGGTGGAGGATTAGCTCAGAAGAACAACGAGCAGGTAGTAAAGGACGTACTGTGTCGAGTGACAGGGTGAGGGGGAGGATTATCTAGGAAGGGCAAGGAGCAGGTAGTAAGAAGGGACATACTGTGTCAAGTCGCCAGTGAAAGAAAATCTGTTTAAGTGAATATAGTTCATCATGCCTAAAACGAAATCATCTAAGAGTGCTCTTATACAACAATGGCTTGTACAATTTCCAGGGATGACTTTTGATGGCAAGATTATTTTCTGCCAGTACTGCAATAAAGAGGTATGTGCATATATCTTAAATTTCATATTAATCTAAAACTAAGGTTGTGATATTGGCTCCTCTAATTAATTGTAGAGACCTTGTCCAGGTGACCTGGGTTCGATTTCTAGTATCGGCAGTAATTTAGAAATCTATGAGGTCTGGAACGGTGTTGACCCAGCATCGCGAGAACAACCGAGAAGCGACAGTGAGCAGGGGTCACGGAGGCAAGGCAATACGGCTGAGGGATGTATCGTGCTGACCACACGCCACCCAATATCTGCAAGCCATGAGCTGGGCAGCAACCGTTATTGAAAGCCAAGGCCCTTCGGGGACTGTAGTGTTCTTGTTTTTAATGAACTTTAGAGTAATAATGGCTTAATTTAAATAGTTCAAAAATACACATTTTATTCAATAGCTCACCTTTTCTATTCATCATCTTAGTTTCTGATTGACATCACTTTATCGTGTTTTAGATTTCACATGAGAAAAAATGCCACCTTCAGCAGCATGCAGATACTGCCAGTCACAAAGTGAAAGCAGCCATGAAAAGTAACATTAGACAGACTCTGCTCACACAAACTATATCTCCTACAACCCATAATGGTTTTTATGCTGATATGTGTAGAGCCCTATTTGCAGCAAATATCCTCAGGAATGCTGTGCATAATCCTGTTTTCTGAGATTTTTTACAGAAATGCACCAAGCAGCACATCCCATCAGCATCTACATTAAAGAAAGCTACTTACATATTTGTTACAATGGGGTCATTTTGTCAATCAGGGAGGATATTCAGGAGTCTTGCATATCGTTATGTGTGGACGAAACCACCGACTCTGTGGGCATGTACATTGCTATCCTTGTAGTAGGAAAACTGGAACCCAATCAGGCATCTACCGCTCACCTCCTTTGCTCTAAACAGCTTGAGAAAGTCAATAGTCAAAGCATTGCATACTTCATCAACAAGGGGTTGCAATTATTGTATCCTGGGAGTGTTGAAGATTCTAAAGTCCTTCTCCTTGTCTCCGATGCTGCTTCCTACATGATTGCCACTGCAC